>NC_092757.1:84687189-84864917 GCF_047496795.1 Chiloscyllium punctatum | reverse complement strand
TCCCCCTTCCCCTTTACCCCCACTCACGCCTGTTTCCCACTTCTTTTTCACCCCAACTCTCACCTGGTCCCTCTTTACCCCCACTTACCCTGCTCCCCTTCCCCTTTACCCCAATCACACCTGTTTCCCCCTTCCCCTTTACCCCCACTCACACCCGCTCCCCCTCCCCGTCTACCCCCACTCACACCTGTTTCCCCCCTTCCCCTTTACCCCCACTCACACCCGCTCTCCCTTCCCCTTTACCCCCACTCACGCCCCGCTCCCCCTCCCCGTCTACCCCCACTCACACCCACTCCCCCCCTCCCCCCTGTACCCCCAACCCGCTCCCCCGTCTCCCCCCTCCCCCTGTACCCCCCACCCGCTCCCCCCGTCTCCCCCCTCCCCCTGTACCCCCACCCGCTCCCCCCGTCCTCCCCCTGTACCCCCACCCGCTCCCCCCGTCTCCCCCTGTACCCCCACCCGCTCCCCCGTCTCCCCCTGTACCCCCACCCGCTCACACCCGTCTCCCCCTGTACCCCCACCCGCTCACACCCGTCTCCCCCCTGTACCCCCACCCGCTCACACCCGTCTCCCCCTGTACCCCCACCCGCTCACACCCGTCTCCCCCTGTACCCCCACCCGCTCACACCCGAGTCCCCCTGTACCCCCTCCCGCTCACACCCGTCTCCCCCTGTACCCCCACCCGCTCACACCCCGTCTCCCCCTGTACCCCCCACTCACACCCGCTCCCACTTTATCCCCACTCACACCCGCTCCCACTTTATCCCCACTCACACCCGCTCCCCCTCCCCCTCCCGACTCCCCCCCTCCCACCATCCCCTTTACTCCCACACCACACCTTCTCCCCCCCCCCCCCCCCCCCCCACTCCCCCTGCCCTCCCACCATCCCCTTTACTCCCACACCACACCTTTTCCTCCCCCTCCCCCCCCCAACCATCCTGCCCCCTCACTCAGCTCAATGAGTAGACAAGGTCCAAAGGCCTCCACATTTCATGGAGCTCTATCTCAGGGCAACTCACTCCCTTTAGGGCAGAAAAGGCAGCAACAATAAAGGAAGTCTAGCATTTTTATAGCACCTTGTACTGTGCCAGGTTGCTCCAAAGCACTTCACAGCCAATAATAGCACTGTCTGACGTGTGTTCCTTGTTGCAACACAGGAAACATGCAAGGTAATTAGTGCACAGCAAGATCCCACAAACATCAGCATGACAAATGACCCGCTCTCATGGCATTGGTTGAGGAATATGTATCAGGCAAGAGATCAGGGAGAGCTCCCACGCCAATCCACAAATAGTGCTGTGGGATCTTCCATGCAGATCTGGTGGGGAGGTGGGACCTCAGTTCACCACCTCAGCTGAAAGGGAGGGGGAAAGGAAGGAAAAGAAATCAACTGAGGAAGAGGAGAAAGGAAGCGGTGGGGTTCTTTATCAAAGACAAGAGACCAGGCAAGTGAAACGAGAGGCCCTCACAATCCCTGAAAAATAACTTCTCTTGACAAACTGACAACAGCCATTCCAGGTTTTGAAAACCTTGAGAATTATCAACATTGGCGTCTGCTCTCTCTCCCATTTTTCCCTCTCTCTCTGATAAATGACTAAAGTTGAACAACAACAGCTACACAGCCCATAAATCACATCTTTCCATTCAATAGCTCAACACAATGAAAGAGGCACCTGAAAAGATACAGCTCCCTCTCAATATCATTCACTGACATCAAAAGAACATATAATTGTGACAGAAATAGGCCTGTTCTGTCTTATTGAAATAAATATCACGCGCATTTTTAATTTGAAACACAGCATACTGTTTTATGCAGTTTTTGGAAAATACTGTATGCTTGCTCTTGGCCAGCTTTCCTTAGTCTCTCATCCATGGGTCGGGGAAGAATAAACGGCACAGAACCATCCCAAAGTGTGTACAAATGAGGAGCTGGAGGCAATCACTTAGGCCCTCAAACTGAATGAGTGAGAGAGAGAGAGTGAATGAGCAAATCAGCGAACGTGATAGTGCGTGTGCAAATGCACATGTGTGTACACACACAAGCGAGCATGCATGTGCACAAGTGTGGATGCATGCAGGTCTGCGTCCATGTGAGTGAGCATGCATAAGAAGGTGTGCGTGAGTGCACGTTGTTGTGTGTGCACGAGTATGAGTGTGTACATCCATGTGAGTCAGCGTGCATGAGAATGTGTGGGTGAGTGCACATTGTTTGTGTGCGCGCACGAGTATGCACGCACGTAAGTGTGCATGCAAGTATGCGTCCATGTGAGCGTGCATGAGAATTGTGTGCGCATGCATGTGCCCATGTAAGTGTGCATGCGTGAATGCATGCAGGCACAAGTAAAAGGCAGCATGAGTGTGAGGGAGAGTGGGTGACAATGCAGGTGTGCATGTACACATGTCTACGTGCATGTGTGTGCATAAGCATTTACCACATGCGTTTGCACGTGTGTATACACACTGCCAAACGTGACAAAGCAAAACTCTAACCTTGGGACAGTGAAAATGAAGAGATTATGCCAATTACTTCTTTGTAGCCTGTACTGAGTGAGGTGGTGTCTGTAGCAGAGTGCCACATTGGGTTAAAGAGACAAACAGGTCTGGGGGCATTTTACAAAACAGAACCTGGCTCGCCACTCCTAATCCCAACAGATTCAAAGCGCTGACAGTATGAGAGCTCCAAACACAAATCACAAGCCAAAAATCCAACACAAGATGACAGATTAGTAGTTACTGTATGCAATTGTTTTATAAAATAACACAGGCGTAAGTAAAAATTGAAAATGGCAAGCCTGGTGTTGCCCAGTACCAAGAGTGTGAATTTGGGGAGCCGATGTTCAGTAGTGCAGCGCAGCGCTGTGCCATCTATGTACGGTACTCAACGTTCCTGGGACTATCAATGCAGTCCAGAGTACAAAGTCATCCTGTGCCAGGTCAAGCAAAAGCTGCTACTACCTCATCCAAGGCACATCTAGTACACAGGTAAACGTTCTGGCAGTCAGTGTAAGGGGGGTGTGGCTGGGGGTTGTGGTGCAAATCCACACCGAGTGACTCCTGCCCAGTCTCAGACAGCAAGGCCCACGTCTCAGCTTTCTTCTGTGATACAACATAGTCCAGCGGCCAGGATCATCAGGCAAAATAAAGTCATCAAGATGTACAGCACAGAAACAGACCCTTCAGTCCAACCTGTCCATGCCGACCAGATATCCCAACCTAATTTGTCCCACCTGCCAGCACCCAGCCCATATCCCACCAAACCCTTCCTAAACCCATCCAAATGCCTCTTAAATGTTGCAATTGTACCAACCTCCACCACTTCCTCTGGCAGCTTATTCCATACACGTACCACCCTCTGCGTGAAAAGGTTGCTCCTTAAGTCTCTTTTATATCTCAACCTAAACCTATGCCCTCTAGTTCTGGACTCCCTGACCCCAGGGAAAAGACTTTGTCTATGTACCCTATCCATGCCCCTCATCATTTTGTAAACCTCTATAAGGTCACCCCTCAGCCTCTGACGCTCCAGGGAAAACAGCACCAGCCTGTTCAACCTCTCCCTGTAGCTCAGATCCTCCAACCCTGGCAACATCCTTGTAAATCTTTTCTGAACCCTTTCAAGTTTCACAACATCTTTCCAATAGGAAGACCAAAATTGCACACAATATTCCAACAGTGGCCTAACCAATATTTTGTACAGCCGTAACATGACCTCCCAACTCCTGTACTCAATATTCTGACCAATAAAGGAAACCATACCAAATGCATTCTTCACTACCCTATCTACCTGCTACTTTTCAAGGAGCTATGAACCTGCACTCGAAGGTCTCTTTGTTCAGCAATACTCCCTAGGACCTTACCATTAGGTGTACAAATCCTGCTAAGGTTTGCATTCCCAAAATGCTGCACCTCGCATTCATCAAAATTAAACTCCATCTGCCACTTCTCAGCCCACTGGCCCATCTGATCAAGATCCCGTTGAATGGCCTCACATAGTCGTGGAGGTAGGAAAATTTTCTGAGCAGCAAGACTCCACCTTTCCTCCGACAGAGGCTGGGGGTGGCTAAACTAAAACAAAGTACTGCAGGTGCTGGAAAACTAAAATAAAAATAGAGAATGCTGGAGAAATTATTGACTGGCTAGCAACATCTGTGTGGACAGAGAGAAACAGAGTCAATTCCAGCCCTAAAGAAGTTATATTGGACATTAAGTTGATTTCTCTCCTCAGCCCAGACCCAGCCAGGCTGACTTTAAGGTCTAAGGATGGTCAAGCCTGACAACGTAAGTCCACAGGGCCCTCTCAGGGCCTGGCCATGCATCTCCCAAAGCGTGGTGGTCAAGAAAGATGGCTTACCGCCAATCATGACAACCAGGCATCTCTAAAAAGTGACTTCTGAAATGTCACCATTGCAGTTCTACTTTCAGCAGCCCCGTAAAGCCAGGAGCAACCCACTGCCTCCCGAGGGGATCGCTCCCGTCCAACCCACCGCCTCCCGAGGGGATCGCTCCCGTCCAACCCACCGCCTCCCGAGGGGATCGCTCCCGTCCAACCCACCGCCTCCCGAGGGGATGGCTCCCGTCCAACCCACCGCCTCCCGAGGGGGATGCCTCCCATCCAACCCACTGCCTCCCGAGGGGATCCCTCCCGTCCAACCCACCGCCTCCCGTCCAACCAACTGCCTCCCGACGGGATGCCACATTGTGGGAATCTACAGCCTACTCTCTCACACAGCAAGCTCCCACAAAGACCAAATATAACTACTAGATAATTTTTTTTTTGAAAATGAAGTTGGATGAGGTTAACGACTGCCAGCACCTTCCTAACCCACAATCTCTCCCACCTGGAAGGTCTAGGGAACACTGTCCCCCTGAAAATGATGGGCAATAGATGTAGGTAACGTCAACACAGAAGAATTAAAAATGCGACTGACGTACATCCAAGCTGTAAGAGACGATGTGAGTGCACCATCAGAATTTTGGTGAGATTGGACAAGATCATGTGTAGCATACGAACATAAATGTTCCTACTGGGATTGTGTTATGGATTCCAAACTGTTGAACTGGGTCACCTCTGCTTAATCTAAACTCTGCAGCAATTCTGTTCTTGTCTGTCAATCTCAGGACAATGCCAAAATCAGCCCCCAGAGAGCATCTACCAGGAGACAGTAATGCCCTTCAGGGAAGGAAATCGCCCGTCCTTACCTGGTCTGGCCTACATTTCACTCCAGACCAACTTCAATGTGGTTGACTCTCAACTGATGAAGAGCTTATGCTCGAATGGTCAACTCTCCTGCTCCTCAATGCTGCCTGACCGGCTGCGTTTTTCCAGCACCACACATTTTGACTCTGATCTCCAGCATCCGCAGCCCTCTCTTTCTCCTGGTTGACTCTCAACTGCCTCGGAGATGGCCTAGCAAGCCAAGGCCAGCAAGGGAAGGCCAATAAATGCTGGCCAGTCAGCAACACCCACGTCCCACAAGCAAATGAAAGAAATGGGCACAATGTGTCCATTGAGAAGACAATGGATTGAGTTTACCAAACACCAAAGGGCTCAATTTCACACGGGAAAAAACTTCAGGAGGAAACCATACTCATCTGAGCCACCATCCTCAGTCCCAACAATACAAAGATTATGATCAAATTTAGAGAAAACGGACACACAAAAGCTGGTCACACTCGCTAACGGCATAATTACCATGGGACATAAAATGTAAGAAAAGAGAGGAAGAACTATTTTATACAGCAAGCAACACTCTGTCTAGTCTTGATTTTGCTACATGAACCTCCAGGGTTGATGTGTCATTACGCTGCTCACTAGGTATTGGTGGGAACGCTAGTAACAGGTGGCAATGAACAGAAACTCACTGCCCACGAAGAACAATAAATGATTTCAAAATGAGGCTGGGTGGATAGTTGAAGGAAATAAAGTTGCAGGCCTGAGGAACAGAATGGGGGTACAGGCTGAATGGTCTCAGGGCCATGAAGGCTCCATAGTAGCAGAGCCCTGTACACTTCCTGGAGTTCCTCCAACCCTCACTTTATTTCTGCATTTCACTTTCGGGAAATATTTGTTTGGGGTGTTGGGGGTGGGGGCTGGTGGTGAAGCAGAGATCAATCGAGAGGCAGCGACAATCACGATGGGGAGAGGGCTGTGTGTGCACAGCGGTTCAGGGTGTGTGCGCGCGCGCGTGCGTGGTGTTTGGCAGTTGGGTGTGTGTGTGTGTATATGGGGGTGGGTTGGGTGGTGTGTGTGTGTGTGTGTGTGTGTGTGTGTGTGTGTGTGTGTGTGTGTGTGTGTGTGCGCGCAAACATCTATCGATTGACACTCTCATTCACTGGGTGTTTGAGGCAGTTTCAGTCATTAATCTCACATCCCACCCACCCCTCCTCCCCCAAATTCTGGAAGGCAGTGATCACGAGAAAACTGCACAGACAATGGACAAAAATCAACAAAAGACTTGGTGACACGTCTCCCCCATAACGAGAATGGACAAAAACAGTGAGGAGCTTATCCTCCACTCAATGGCTGGTTCTCTCAACAACAACATGGGAGAGAAAGAGCTGGTGGAGTCATGGCTGTGGGAGTGAAGGAGCCTGAAATAAACAGCAGTTTAACCCTGTCAAATAACAGATCCCAAAACAAAGGCAGGCACTCAGGTTGCAACATCTTTATAAATAAATGCTGAATCTCTAGCTTAAAGCTGTGTAAGTGAGTAAAGGAGCTAACATATGGAAGGCTGGTGAGGTAACATAGTGGATCGCAGTGTAATGAACAGTGTGTAATTGTTAAATTTAATTTGATGGATGTGATCTCAGATGCGATAAAAAGGGGTAGTAACTGCTAGGTTAAAAATTTCCAACTTCCAGAGTCCACATTGTTTCCCCAGATAAACAACAAGGCCAGATACGAGGGAAATATCCTCATCAGTCTGTGGAAGCGGTGTTTAGGGTGATGGCTTTTTGTGCGTACAAATACGTGCAGGTTATTTTAAAAGTGCGTTGCTAACTTATGCCTGCTGTCATGTACCAACTTAATAACAGTTATCAAGGAATTTAATACTTTCCTTCTATGTTGGAAGTTTTAAGTTTAAAAGGAGAATTGATTATTGAGGCTATTGATGAATTCTTCTAATTCCATTTCACAGCTGAGTTCAAATAACCATAGGTCACAAGCCGTGGTAAGCATGTGACTGCATCATCCAATAAATGCATTAGTGACAATAAAAAAAATTGCAGGCAGCACGGTGGCTCAGTGGATAGCACTGCTACCTCACAGTGCCAGGAACCTGGGTTCGATTCCACCCTGACCCAGGCCTTTGAGGTGGTGCTGAAAATAGACTTGAAACGACAACTCTGGATTAGGACAAACCTGACTCAGTTCCTGGGCTGGTTTCTGGGAGGCCAGAAGCCTACAGTAGCCTGGGCCACAGCATCAGGACAGGGGAGTTTCAATACTCACTATGGAAGGTGTGGGGGCTACTCATTTTTTTTTTAAAGTTCACTCTTGGGACATGGGCATCAATGGCTGGGCCAGCATTCATTGCCCGTCCCTAGTTGCCCTTGAGGTGGTGGTGAGCTGCTTTCCTGAATCACTGCATGTCCAGGTACACCCACAATACCTAAAGGGAGGGAATTCCAGGACTTTGACCCAAGAGTGAGGTGACAGTGATAAACTTCCAAGTCAGGATGTAGAGTGTCTCGGAGGGGAACTAAGGACCTTGTCCCATGTATCTAAGGACCTTGTCCTTCCAGCTGGAAGTGGTCATGGGTCTGTAAAAGCACTAACGGTATGGAGAGGCATGTTATGTTGAACGCATTACACACCGAACAGGAGGGTAATCCCATCTCAATTTCCCAGTTAATTTTAACAACGTTTCTTTGTTTAAAAAGTCAAGACAGAGCAGTGTGAATTACACACCATATTCCAACCTGTGCTCTGACCGGAAAGTGTTAACACTTGCTCAGGGAAAGACAAATACCCTCCTTCCCTTGCAATATGATGCAGTTGTTGGGAGTGTGTCTGGAGCGTCCCTTTAATTGCTGGCCGTGTGGGTCACATAACACACAGCATAGGCACGTGGAGTAAACCCTTATTTATAGCATGGGTCTAGAAGAAATGGAAAATGTAGCTCTATTTTTGGCTATGAGACAGAAGGATACATTAGGAATCAGAGGATTTCAGAATTACTCTTGCAACAATTGCGTTGAAAAGATTTATGACCAAACACATCATCTAATTTCACTTTCCGCTCCAGCCCTGCCAGTCATTTTGTAATTACCGTTCCACCCCCCCTCCCCCCCTGCCCCCCTGCCCAAACCTTCCACCCTCCCTCCCTTGCCACCCAAACCCCCCTCCCCCACCCCGAATGCACTGTTTTTACTAGGCTGAGTGGAGACTGCGTCATTGGGGAACGGGTCAGGAGCAGTGACTGGGTAAGGCAGCTGAATTAATGTCAGGAAAGATTCAGTCATTAACCCAGGACGCCTCACCAGGCTGGTGACTGTTAACTCTGTTAATTCACTCTGGCAGACTCTGTAACTGCTCCCTGTTACTTCTTCGCCATGACGCCATTGTCAGGTTTACTGCCATAAACCAACCTCAAACAAAACTTGACAAAGTGGACACGCAAAGCAATGTCAAACCTTTCTACAGCAGCAGCGGCAGTGACAAATCAAACCCCCTTCTCCCAACCCTACGTCTTCACCTTTTGGCTCTAACTGTTACTGGAGTACGACACCACAACTGACTTTCAAGAGGTTTATAAAATCATGTTGTTGTTGTTGTTGTTGTGTCGCCATAGTCTTACCAGACCATAGGGGCTGCTCTCTCTCATTAGAGAGAAGCGACCGGTGGTGATTTAACCTGAGGGCCACCAGACCTCAGGTGAGGGAAGCGGTTGAGAAGGAGAGTCCTTCATAATAACCTCAAACAGTTGTTGGGAATTGAACACACGCTGTTGGCATCACACTGCTCTGTAAACTAACAATTTAGCCAACTGAGCTGAACTGATTCCAGAGAGGTATGGATAGGATAAAGTAGACAAGGTCTCTTCCCAGGGGTGGGAGAGTCCAGAACTAAAGGTTTAGGGTGAAAGGGGAAAAGCATGAAAGGGACCTCATGGGCAACTGTTTCACGCAGAGGGTGGTGAGTGTGGGGAATGAGCTGCCAGAGGAAGTGGTGGAGGCTGGTACAATTACAACATTTAAAAGGCATCTGGTGGGTATATGAACAGGAAGGGTTTAGAGGGATATGGGCCAAGTGCTGGAAATGGGACTAGATTAGGTTAGGATATTTGGTCAGCATGAATGAGTTGGACCGAGAGATCTGTTTCTGTGCTGTACCTCTCCATGACTAAGTCCGTCCGGCCCTTTTTTTTGGGGGGTGGGGGGGGACCTTTCCTCTGACCCATCAATGGCTCATTTAACCACTGAAGGAGTTGCAGGTCAAGGATATTGATAGACACGCAGACACAGACTCCGGACGGACGGACGGATACACACACACACACACACGATGCAGTTTTCAACAGGAATTGCAACCCCACCATTCTCCTCCCTGATCCAGAGACTCAAGGGGGTTTCCAACACACAGCGAGGGGTTAGGAACCCAGGAGTAGGCCATTCAGCCCCTCGAGCTTACTCCACCATTCCAGATCATCTTTTACCTCAACGCCATCCTCCTGCATTAGCCCACGTCCTTGGAAGTCAGTTGTCTCCAGAAACCTACCGATTAAACTCAACGCCTGAACTCTCACGGGCTTCTGGGCTAGAGAATTTGAAAAGATTCACTACCCTCTGAGCAATGACATTCAGAGAGACACTGCAAAGGGACTTGGCAGGTCATGTGCAGAGATCTTGAAAATGTCACAAACAGGGACAGAAAATAATCAAGAAAGCCAATGGAGTGCTGGCCTTTACATCTGCGGTAGTGGAACATAAGGATGCAGAAGTTCTCCTGTAGTTATAAAAAACTCTGGAAAGACTCCCACTTGGAAATTGTGAGCAGACCTGGGCACCATACCTTAGGAAGAATGGATTGGCTTTGGAGTACAAGGTTTCCAAGAATGACCATTGGATTTCAGGGGTTAAGGTTATGAGGAGAGATTACAGAAATGAGGCCTGTTTTCTCCAGAATTTAGAAGGTTAATGGATGACCTGATCAAAGTCTTTAAAACATTAATAGGGTAAGACAGTGTAGAAAAAGGTAAACTATTTCCAATGGCTGGGAAATCACGGAGGGGCATTGTCTGAAAATTGGGAGAGATGGTAGGAAGCACTTTTACATACATAGAGTAGTGCAAGTTTGGAATCCTCTTACACAAATGTCCGTGGATGCTGGATCAGTTGTTAATTTTAAATCAGAGCTGAATCTTTGTTAAACAAAAGGTTTAGAGCAGAGTGGTGCTGGAAAAGCACAGCAGGTCAGGCATCAACCGAGGAGCAGGAAAATTGACATTTTGGGTAAAAACCCTTCATCAGGAATGACCAAACACAGGTATGTGGGGAGTTAGGTCACAGATTAGCCATGATCTTGTGAAGGAGGAACAGGCTCAAGAGGCTGAATGGCCTACTGCTGTTTCTATGTTGTGAATATTAGGAATTCCCTATCCCAGTGGCCTGTGGAAGCTCGGTCCCTGACATTCTGAACGGCCATGAGAAAGTATAATACGCAACCAGAGTGTAGATGCAACAGACTCATTCAAGCGGAAGCTGAATACCTACTCAACTGAGGGAGACAGGAATAAAAGGACACGCTACAAACAGAAAACGGCAGAAATTCCTGGAGAAACTCAGGCGATTGTGTGGAGTTTGACGTTCTCCCTGTGTCTGTGTGGGCTTCCTCCGGATGCTCCAGTTTCCTCCCACAATCCAAAAAAATATGCAGGTTAGGTGAATTGGCCATGCTAAATTGCCGTAGCGTTAGGTGAAGGGGTAAATGTAGGGGAATGGGTCTGGGTGGGTTGCGCTTCGGAGGGTCGGTGTGGACTTGTTGGGCCGAAGGGCCTGTTTCCACACTGTAAATAAATCTAATCTTAAAAAAGGTCTGATAGCAGCTGTGGAGAGAGAAACAGAGTTAACACTTCAAGTCCAGTGACAGTTCCTCCGTTTCAGATTTCCAGCATCAGCAGTACTATGTTTTATGCAGTGATTCACAATAGTCTTACCAGACCATGGGGCTACTGCTCTCATTACAGAAAGACAACTGGAGGTGATTTAATCCAAGGGTCACCACACCTCTGGCAACAGGAAAGAGGTCGAGAAGGAGAGTCCTTCAAGTTTATCTTTATCTACACTGTCTTTTCCTATTAATATTTTGAAGACTTAACCTTCTAAATTCTGGAGAAAGCAGACCCAATCTCTCCTCATACCTTAACCCCTGAAATCCAGGTATCGTTCTTGTAAACCTCAGCTGTGTGGGAATTGAACCCACGCTGCTGGCATCGCGACCAAACTGCCCAGGCAACTGAGGCCATTACGGAAAGATATACTGGCCTGACTGAGATGAAGCAGGTCGAGAACTGACTCCCACATGAGCAAAACAAGCCATTTTGCCCGAGTGGTCGGTGCTGAAACTCTTAAGTACTTTCTGACCAAGATCCGTTAACTGAATGGGGGCCTTAGGGCTTTTGCCCGAAACGTTGATTGTCCTGCTCCTCGGATGCTACCTGACCGGCTGTGCTTTTCCAGCGTCACTCCAGCCTTTCTGTTGTGTCAATCAGAGACAGAGGGATAACGGTGCAGACGAGGATCAGCCTGCCGGCTCAGGAGGTTTGTGCAGTTGGTTGGAACAGTTGTAAATAAGGAGAGGGTGATGGGAGAAAGAAAAATATTTTCACAGAACATGTAGCTTGGGTCTGGAATGCACTGCCTGATGGACGCAGGTTCAATGGGCGTAGTCAAGAGGATATTGGATAGATATGGTGTTTGGGGTTAGAGGGCAAAAGGCAGGAGATCGGCACTATAGGATAGAACCGGTCCAGGTACGATGGGCTGAATGGCCTCCTGCACTTTAACAATTCTGTTGGTCGGTATTTGGAGACAAGGAGAAAGGGGACATGATCCCTTGTTGCCCTTACAACACCACAGCTGAGGGTATTGTCAGTACACTAACACAAAAACATATCAAAATGCAGAAACTGGGAGCTGAACTGGCCTATGTGGTCCTTCAGGCCTGCTTCTGAAACTCAACATGATCAAAGCTGATCATCTGTGTCAGATCTATAATCCTTCTTCCTCTCATATAACTGGGTTTGAAGTTGTACCTTCATCAGTACACCGAGGCCTGTGCCACTCATCCTTCTGGTGCTATCAGTGGTACCACAGAGCTGGTCAAACACAATGTCTGGGGTCAAAAACAGGGAGACCCATTCTAAAAGATGAAAGACTGAACAACAATCAAGGTTTATTAAATACTGTATATCATTTTACGTGTAAGACACTGTAATCTTTTGCTATAAATTCTGTCATCATGATCTTAGCCTCCACAACCACCTGAAGAAGCAGTGCTCTGAAAGCTAGTACTTCCAAATAAACCTGTTGGACTATAACCCAGTGTTGTGTGATTTGTAACATAGTCTAACCAAGGTACAGTGCAGAATAGCCATGTTAACATCTCGGCTCAGCTGGCCACCCAAGGTCACAGAGTCCACAGACTGCTAGGGAAGGATGGCACCATTTGGGCAAAGTGCCCAGACAACACAAAGACCATCTCTGGATGTGGACAAGACGGAAGCTTGTAGGGTTAGGAGGAACCTAAAGTCAAGGATGGTCTTCTTTATGGAGAAGCCGTTCTTAAATACAGTGTAACTGGTGCCATTTGGTCTCTGTGCCCACACAGGACAGGAACAGGTGATGGTGAAAGCAGCCATTACCCACTTCACAATTTAATCAGCTAATCAGAGATTCCACTCAAATGGAACCTGCAATGACTGACAGCCATAACATGGATCTGCAGTCAGCTCTGATCAGCTAATTAGCTAGAAGATATTCTTTAAAAATAGTCGTCCTAAATTTTCTTTTTGCCTGAAAAAAAAAATCACAGCATTTAACGTTATGAGTGAGGAGTCAGCCCCCTCTCGAGAGTTCTAACTGTGACACTCGCAATCAGCTCCAAACTAATCAACAGAACCCATCACCGTCTTATTGCATCGCTCCACTCTTGGTATCCAATCAGCTGAACACCTATTGATCCTGAGTAATGTTGACATGCACGCCTGGCCATTGCAAAGTGTCCAACAATTGCTTTGGAGAGTAACAGGCCCTGGGGAATAAACAAACTCCCGGTGTGGCACAGATTCTAGACTCTGGCCAATGCATCAATCAGGGAATTCCATTTCGCAGTTCCCACAGTTGACAACTCAACAGGCTAAAGCAGAACCTGAATCCTCGCTATAGTGTGGGGTTTCAATGTCGAGGTTGCTGAACTACACGCTTGTTACGTTAGGATTATCGGAGGATACGGAGGGTGGGCTATTTAACACTTGTGATAAGGAGAAATGTCTTCACACAGAGTGGGCAGCCTCTGGAATTTACTGCCACGGAAAACAGCTAAGACAGAAACACAATGTTTTCAGGATTTAGTTCTTCAGGTTAAAGTGTATGTGGAGAAAGAGAGAATGGTGCTGAGTTCAGTCAGAATCACTTTGAATGGTGGAGCATGCTCAAGTCGGTGAATGGCCTCTTCCTGCTCCTATGTTTCTTTGATTTGTCTGGATCACAGTTGAGTATCCAATAGTCTCATAGCTCACTGGGCCACATAACAAATGCATGCCACCTACTTGCCAAGAACAGCAATAAAGTATAAGATGTGCTCAATACCATCCATTCCAGTACAGGACATCACAGGGATTACTTTTTTTTAAGGTAGCAGTGGATAGACTCTTCATAAGCAAGAGGAGATGGTTATGGGGGGGTGGGGGACACAGAAGGTTTGGCACAGACAAAAAGTCATAGAGGTACACAGCATGGAAATGTGGAGTAATCAGATCAGCAGCAATCTTACTACATGGCGGTGCTGGCTCGAGGGGCGGAATGGCCTACACCTGCTAATTCAAACATTTACATGGTGTGGTAAAGGTAAAGTTGCCATGGTCTTACCAGACCACACAGTTGCTCACTCACCAGAGAGAGACAAATGGTAGTGGTTTAACCTGAGGGTCACAGTGCCTCAGGCGAGGGGAGAGCTTGAGGAAGAGTGTCCTTCATGGTAACCTCAGCCAGTGCGGGAATTGAACCTATGCTGTTGGCATCACACTGCATCACAAACCAGCTGTCCAGCCAACTGAGCTAAACCTACCCCTCATATGGTGTACACATGCAACTTAAATGAATTGCAAATCTATACGGGCCTGCCCAAATCTAACCCCCGTCCTGCACAAGTTCCACTTATTGGTGGCACGATGCAAGACTTCCTCCACTGTGGCATCCAACAGCTTCCCTGTGGTCCCAAACTGAACCCCTCCCCCCAAACAATCTCTTCAAATCCTCCTCTCCCACCAGCCTGGGGCCCAATGACTGGAAAGTCAACTTCCAACAAAGTAAACACATAGCAGAGGCGAAAGTGTCTAGAGCTCCTAACGTCAGAGGATCAAAAATACATCCAAATGTGTGTAACACAAGCTTGCATGCAGTTCCCTGCGCAGGTTATAATTAGCTGAGCAACGACAGGAAAAGCACACAACACACACACATTTAATGAGACTGAATCGGTAAAAGCAGCCAGCTGGAAGTCAGTCTTTTTCATACTTCGTTTTATTGCAGCAAACCCAGGAAGGATAAATCGTGGAAGTACTTTGAAATTTCAGTCAAGTTTGTTTCTAAGGATTGTACGACAGGAGGAGGCAATTAAGTCCCTTGGGCTTGTTCCGCCAGTCTATTAGATTATGCCTGATCTAATTTGTCTGGAGACTCCATCTACCTACATTGGTTACATAACCCACAAACCCTGGCCAAACAAAAATCTGAACTTTCCTATTGATCCCCAACTTTCATCAGTTTCCTCCGCAAAGAGGGTTCTAGAGCCTCTTTGCTTGGAGTTTTTCTTTATTTCAACCCTGAACAGCCTGGCTGTAGATGTTCAGTTCCTGTCCCCTCCACACTCCCATTCTGCACTCTCTCCGCACTGGAAAACAAAGTCTGCCTTTCTCGCTCACTGACACTATTCAAGCCTCTAAGTCATCTCAAACATCGCAATCATCTTTTACCTTCAAGGGAACATGATCCTGGTCTCTGCGACCAGTCTTCCTAATATAATTGTCATGATTTGGAGATGCCGGTGTTGGACTGGGGTGTACAAAATTAAAAATCGCACAACACCAGGTTATAGTCCAACAGGTTTAATTGGAAGCACACTAGCTTTCAGAGCGATGCTCCATCAGGCGAATTATCTGATGAAGGAGCGTCGCTCCAAAAGCTGGTGTGCTTCCAATTAAACCTGTTGGACTATAACCTGGTGTTGTGCGATTTTTAACTTAATATAATTGTGTTAGCCCTAATAACATTGACATGACAATGAGTTCTCGTAGTGCAGTAGGTAGTGTCCCTGCCACTGAGGCAGAAGCTCCAGGTTCAAGTCTCACTCCAGGATTTGATGCTGAGGGAGGTGCCATGACACAACTAAACAGTTCTGACATTCCACCAGCAGGGGGACGGATTCCTGGTTAGCCATGTGATGGGAGGGTGGTTGGAGTCTCCTCCATTACTGTCCATATGTCCAAGCTACAACATGGATGCACATGTCGCCACAGCAACCCAAATTTCAACTAATCAGGGATCATCTATGCTCTTATGAATCTGCTTGACACCAATGCCCCCTAGAAGGAGACATGACGCAGTGATCATAGAGAGCCAGAGTTTTCACAGCTCAGAAAAATGCCCTTTGGTCCATTAAGCATCCATCTATTCCAATCCCATTGTCCGTAACCTGTACACTACAGTGCTCATTTAAATATTTCTTAAACAGCTTCCCATCTCCAGCGCCCTTTCATACAGTGAGTTCCAGATACTCACCATCCCCAGTGATTTTTATTTGCCAGAAATCCCCTCTAAACTTCCTGTTCCTACCTTAACTCCGCCCCTGTGGTTAGTGTCACCTTTACTAAAAAGGGGGTGGGGGGGTCAGCCAGCAGGTTCTAACACACAATATCACAGGTGGCAACACATACTCTGAACGTTTCAACTGTGATTGCTAAGACTTTGTTATAACTCCCCTTCATATTAGTTGCTCTTTGTGGAGGACAGGTTCAAACATCTGCCACTCCTTGTGCACAGAAATGTTTCCTAGCTCCAATCCTGAAAGGTCTGCCTCTAATGTTCCTCCTCCATAGTCCAATGATCCCCAACCAGCAGGAAGTAGTCTCTCTCTCTCTGTACTGACACTATCGGTTCTATTCCACATCTTAAAACAAAGCGATCAGGTTACCCCTTAAGCAAGGATTTTGCTTAATCTCTACCGGAGCCCAGACATTATTCTGATAAAACCACACTTTACTTTTGCCAAAGCTAACATAGTCACTTGAAGGTGTGGTGCCCAGTAATTCCAGGTGTGGTCTAACCATGACCTGTCCAGTGGAAGTGAAACATCTGCTCCACTGTATTTGGCAACATGTCAAGGAGTCCATTAATCCAGAGTCACCCAGGGGCCCAACAATTGATTAAAATCTCCTGTTAGAAACACGGGAATCAGAAGCAGGAGAGAGCCATTCAGCCTGTTGAGCTAGCTCTACCATACAAACAGATCGTGGTCGACCACCAACTTCAACACCACTGTTCCCACATTCCTTGATTTCTTTGCTACTGCAGATTAGGACTGATGCTCCTAATCCAGTCCTGGAAAGATCCCACCAAAATACCACTGACTATGAATCCCAAATGGTGGGCCTCCAAATTCCACAACTTTACTCTTTCTTCCCTTGCACCTGAGCAGGGGCAGGAACATCTAAATCATTCAGCATCAACACTTCCTGTTAAACCATTCGCCTGCTTGTCAATCGCTGAGTCATTTGCTGCAATGACGAAACTCCCTGACACGAGAATGATTTATTTCACACAGACACTAACTGAGGAATCTGTACTGTCGCCAGGATTTCAGCAAAGTGTGATGGTGGGTGGAGGAGATTTTTTTGTGTGCGTGCGCTCAGACGCTGGAGCGTGTGAGATGCTGTCCTTCCAGTTGGCCTGGGGACTGGAGAAAGCACACTGAGCAGCACAAGATGAGCGATTATGGAGCTATCGCCGGGAGGGCTGACAGCAGTCAGAGCAACTCGAGGTGACAAATTAAACAGTCTGTCTGCTCCACTGCTTCCAATACAGACCAGAAACTGACCTGGACTAGCCACTGGCTATGAGGGGTCAGAGGCTGCAACTGACCAAAGCCTGTCCATCTCCTATAAGGGACAAATGTGATGGAATGCTCCCCATTGGCCAGGAGAAGTGCTAGTCCAACAATACTCAAGAGTTCTACATCTCCCATTTACAAGACAGAGTCTGCAGCAGGTGGTGAGGGAACCAACATGTGGGAGAAACATACTTGACCTCGTCCTTACCAATCTGCCAGCTGCAGATGTACCTGTCCATGACAGTATCGGTCAGAGCGATCACCGCACAGTCCTTGTGGAGACAAAGTCCCGTCTTCACACTGAGAATAACCTCCACCATGTTGTGTGGCACTATCGCTGTGCTAAATGGGAAAGACTTTAAACAGATCTAGCAACTCAAGGCGTGACATCCATGATGCGCTGTGGGCCAACAGCGACAGAATTGTACTCCAGTACAATCTGTAACCTATTCACCTGGCATATTCCCCACTCATCCATTACCATCAAGCCAGGGGATCAACTCTGGTTCAACGGAGAGTGTAGGAGGGCATACCAGGAGCAGCACCAGGCATACCTGAAGATGAGGTGTCAACCTGGTGAAGCCACCAAATAGGACCACATTCATATTAAACAGCATAAGCAGCAAGTGATAGACAGATCTAAGTGATCCCACAAGCAATGGATCAGATCTAAGCTCTGCAGTCCTGCCACATCCAGTCGTGAATATTGGTGGATGATTAAACAACTCACTGGAGAAGGCAACTCCACAAATACCCCAACCTCAATGATGGAAGAGCTCAGCAAATCAGTGTAAAAGATATGGCTGAAGCTTTCACAGCAATCTTCAACCAGAAGCGCCACGTAGATGATCCATCCCGGCTTCCTCCAGTGGTCGCCAGCATTATTGGTACCAGCCTTCAGCCAATTCCATTCACTTCACATGATATCAAGAAAAGGTTGGGGACACTGGATACGGCAAAGGCTACAAGGCCCTGAAAACATTCTGGTATTACTTCTGAAGACTCGTGCTCCAGAACCTGCTGCTTCCTGAGCCAAGCTGTTCCATTACAGTTACAACGCTGGCATCTACCTGACATTGTGGAAAATTGCCCAAGTATATCCTGCATATATAAAAAGCAGGACAAATCCAACCCGGCTAATTACCACCCCATCAGTCTACCCTCCAACATCAGTCAAGAGATTGAAGGTGTCATCAACAGACTTTGGGCGGACAGACTTTGGGCGGCACGGTGGCACAGTGGTTAGCACTGCTGCCTCACAGCGCCAGAGACCTGGGTTCAATTCCCGCCTCAGGCGACTGACTGTGTGGAATTTGCAGGTTCTCCCAGTGTCTGCATGGGTTTCCTCCAGGTGCTCCAGTTTCCTCCCACAGTCCAAAGATGTGCAGGTCAGGTGAATTGGCCATGCTAAATTGCCCGTAGTGTTAGGTAAAGGGGTAAATGTAGGGGTATGGGTGGGTTGCGCTTCAGCGGGGCGGTGTGGACTTGTTGGGCCGAAGGACCTGTTTCCACACTAAGTAATCTAAGCTAAACAGTGCTATCAAGCAGCACCTGCTCAGTGGCACCCAGTTTGGGTTCTGCCAGGGCCACTCAGCTCCTGATCTCATTACAGCCTGGGTTCAAACATGGACAAAAGAGCTGAATCCCAAAGGGGAGGGTGAGAGTGACAGCCCTTAACATCAAAGCTGCATTCAACAGAGTGTGGCATCAAGGAGCCATAGAGAAAGTGAAATCAATGGGCAAACTCTCCATTGGTTACAGTCATACCTGACACAGAGGAAGATGGTCGTGGTTGTTGGAGGTCAGTCATCTCACCTCCAGGACATCTCTGCAGGAGTTCCTCAGGGTAGTGTCCTAGGCCCAGCCATCTTCAGTTGCTTCATCAATGACCTTCCCTCTGTTGTAAGGTCTGAAGTGGGGATGTTCGCTGATGATTGCACAATGTTCAGCACCATTCACTACTCCTCAGATACTGATGCAGTCCACGTTCAAATACAACATGATCTGGACAATATCCAGGCTTGGGCTGACAAGTGGCAAGTAACATTTGTGCCATACAAACGCCAGGCTATGACCATCAACAACAAGAGACAAACTAACCACTTGACATTCAATGGTGTTACCATCACTGAATTCCCCCCCCCTGCCCCACCATTACCAGCATTCTGGGAGTTTTCATAGATCAGAAACTCAACTGGACTCACCACCTAAACAGTGTGGCTACAAGAGCAGGTGAGATGCTAGGAATTCTGCGGCAAGTAACTCACCTCCTGACTCCCCAAAGTCTGTCCACCATCTACAAGGCACAAGTGTGATGGAATACTCCCCACTTGTTGGAACTGCACCCATCCAGACAACACTCCAAGAAGCTCGACACCGTCCAGGACAAAGCAGCCCTCTTGATTGGCACCACATCCACAATTGTCCATTCTCTACACCACTGACGCTCAGTAGCAGCAGTGTGTACCATCTATAAGATGCACTGCAGAAATTCACCGAAGATCCTCAGACAGCACCTTCCAAACCCATAATCTCGTCCTTCTAGATGGAAAAGGGCAGCAGATACATGGAACACCACCACCTGCAAGTTTCCCTCCAAGCTACTCACCATCCTGACTCCAAAATTTTATCACCCCTCCTCCAGTGTTGCAGGGTCAAAATCCTGGAACCTCCCATCACTTAACAGACTACACCTGCAACAAATGGCCTGCAGCAGTTCAACAAGGTCAAACATCACCTGACACCAGGACATAGTCCAGCAGGTTTATTTGAAAAAATAGGCTTTTGGAGCCCCACTCCTCCTTCAAGTGTTACTTTGGCACCTCCACATAGTGGTTCAAAAATGCAGATCATCTCCTCTCAAGGCAAACAGGAATGGGTGATTAATCTAATCCAGCCAACAATACCCACAACCCTTGATTATAATTTTTAATGAAAACATCTAGGACAAAGCTGCCTGCTTTGACTGGCACCTCCTTTTCCACCAATACACAGGAGCAGCAACGTATACCATTGATAAGACACACTTCGATGCCACCTTCTAAACCCATTAACCTACCTCCAAGGAGGATGACAGTGGCAGCAGGTAAGACCATAAGATACAGGAGTCAACCATTCAGCCCATCCAGTCTGCTCCACCATTCAATGAGATCACCAGTAGGCTTATAAACCTCAAACCTTTGTTGAATTTTCCCCATAACCTTTGATTCTCTTTGATTAAGCAGAGACCCGGGTTCGACTCCCACCTCAGTTGACTGTGTGTGGAGTTTGCACATTCTCCCAGTGTCTGCGTGGGTTTCTTCTGGGTGCTCCAGTTTCCTCCCACAATCTCAAGATGTGCAGGCCAGGTGAATTGGCCATGCTAAATTGCCCATATGGTGTCACGGTAAATATAGGGTAGGGGAATGGGTCTGGGTGGGTTACTCTTCGGAGGATCGGTGTGGACTTGTTGGGCCAAAGAGCCTGTTTCCATACTGTAGGGAAACTAATTTAATCTAATCTATCTCATAATATAATGTCACTTAACTCAGCTTGACAGCTGATTAGAATTCCATAGATTCAAGCTACAAAGATACTGGCTGCACTGGTACTAATCTTGCAAGAATCCTTAGTTTCCAGATTCAATCCCAGAGGATCAGAAAACAATGTAATACCCTTATTCAAAAACGGAGGGACACAAGAACACATAATAGGCCACTTAGACTATCAACTGCTGTTGGGAAAACGTTAGGAGGTCTATCATAAAGGGCATATTAGCAGAAGATAAAGGAACACAACTATGATCACAAAGTCAGCATGGCTTCATGGAAGGGAAACCATGCCTGACAAATTTATTAGAATTTTGAGGAGGTAACAGGCAGAATGGATTCCAAATTATATTCCATCTGCCAGGTTTTAGCATACTCGCTTAACCTGTCAATATCCCTCATGTCATCTTCACACTTTTCCCTCACACCTACTTTATGGTCACCTGCAAACTCAGTGAAAGCTCCTTCACTACCACCATCCAAGTCCTTAATGTGTACTGTAAATACCTGTGACCCCAAGAGGGATCTGTGACACTCCACTAGTTACGTGTTGCCACCTCTGAAAATGTCCCCCCCCCCATCGCATCTCCCGGTTTTCCATTAGGTAGGCAATCCTTTATCTAAGATACTACACCAGCATTATGGACGCTCATCTTATTTAACATGAACTTTTGAGGACTTTGGGTTTATACTCTGGAGTTTCGAAGGATAGGGGAGGATCTACTTGAAAGATACAGAATGCTGAATGGCCTGGACAGTGTAGATGTTGGGAAGATGTTTCCATTGGTAGGAGAGATTAGGACTTGAGGGTATAGTCTTAGAATAAAGGGAAGACCTTTTAGAACAGAGATAAGGAGAAACTTCTTCAGCCAGAGAGTGGTGAATCGATGGAATTCACTGCCACAGAAGGCTGTGGAGGCCAGGTCATTGAGTATATTGAAGGCTGAGATAGATAGGTTCTTGAGTATCAAGGGGATCAAGGGTTATTGGGAGAAAGCAGGAGAATAGGGATGAGAAACTTATCAGCCATGATTGAATGGCAAAGTAGACTTGATGGGCTAAATGGACTAATTTCTGTTCCTGTGTCTAATGGTCTTAAGCAACCTCCGTGTATTAGCTTATTGAATGCTTTTTGGAAATACAGTTATATTGCATCTATTCAAAAAAAATGTAGATGCTGGAAATCCAAAATTGCTGGAGAAACTCAGCAGGTCTGGCTGCATCTGTGGAGAGAAAACAGAGTTAACATGTTGTGTCCGGTGACCTTCTTCAGAATAGTTCTGAAGATGGCACACTGGTCCCAAAACATTAACTCTGTATTCATCCCCTCAGATGCTGCCAGACCTGTGGAACTTTTCTAACAAGTTGCTATTGCAGCTCGTGGTCTGCTTTTATTTATTCTATTTGTTACCTCAACAGAATTCTAATCGGCATGGCTGCCAATGCGAGAGTGTATGAGCTCCCACAATGAGTTTGAAGAGGAGTTTTCCCCAATGTGTTGGTGAATATTTGTCCATCAGCTAAGCTCATTATTCTTTCAAACTCCAGTGGGTATAGATTAGATTAGATTAGATTCCCTACAGTATGTAAACAGGCCCTTCAGCCCAACAAGTCCATACCGAACCTCTGCAGAGTATCCCACCCAGACCCATTTCCCATATTTACCCCTGACTAATGCACTAAGGACAATTTAGCATGACCAATTCACCTGACCTGCACAGCTTTGGATTCAGGGGAGAAACCGGAGCACCCGGAGGAAACCCAGACATGGGGAGAATCTGCAAACTCCACAGAGACAGTTGCCAGAGGCAGGAATCAAACCCAGGTCCCTGGCACTGTGAGGCAGCAGTGCTAACCACTGAGCCACCGGGCCACCCCTTCATAAGCTAACTCGTTCATCCCAAGAATCAAAGACCCCCTTGTATCCTCTTCTGTTGATGTAAAAAAGGAGCTCACCCAGGGTTCCAGTCAATATTTGACCATCAGCCAACTTCATCAGAAGAAGACTCACTGCCCATTACTGCACCTTTACATGGGAGCTGACTGTGTGAAAATTTGCTTCCACAGATGATATGTTACAAAAGGAGGGCTACATCCAGAAAGTACATCATTGGCTGAAAGCAGCTTCTGGGTATCCAAGGGTGAGAAACGTGCTATACCATGCAAGCCTACATCCCTCCTTTCATAGTGTGACTGAGCCATTGAGGTGGCAGTGGCTGGAATGTTGGGGTGACATCTAAACCAATAAATGTGTTTACTTAACATGAAACACATGGCTGAACAAAGTACAGTTTTCAATTAAATTCAATCTACTGCATGTCACTATGCAAAATGGAAAGTAAAAAGGTATGCCACGCTCATCGTTTTAATAAATTAATCTCATTTTATAGGCAAGCAAGCTGTAAACCTGGAGAGAGAATGAGGCTTCTCTGAATGAACAACAATCCCCAGGCTGCCTACCTCACAGCCAGAGAAAAAAACTAAACTAAACTAAACTTCACCCTACTTCAGGTCGATGTCAAGATTGACTCATCATGCTGCCAACAAAACAATGCCATTTCCATTTAAGAAACCAACTCTACCTATGCTACTTGTTTAGCCTGTACAAGCAGCGGGTTTCAATGAATGAAAGTAAAAGTGAAAGTAGTTCACGATAAACTACGTTTTGAAAAAAAAAACCTTCCATTTATATTGCACTTTTCACAACCTCAAGTCACTTTACAGTCAATGAGATTGCTATTGGAAGGATGTTATCAAAATGGAAACATTGCAGAAGAAATTTACAAAGATGTTACCACTGTCCAAGTTACAGAGAGAAGTTGGACAAGCTAGGTCATTTTTCTTTAGAACATAGGAGATTGAGGAGGGATCTTATAGAAGTGTATAAGACCATGAGAGGCATGGAAAAGGTGAATGCACTCCATCCTTCTCCCAGGGTTAGGGAATCGAGGACTGGAGGGAAACAGTTTAAGGTTCGAGGGGAACCTGAGAGGCAACTTTTTTTTAAAAAAAACAGAGGGTGGTATGCATATGGAATAAGCTGCCCGTGAAAGTGGTTGAGGCAGGTACATTAGCAACATTTAAAAAGGCATTTGGACAAATACATGGATAGTAAAGGATTAGAAGGGTATGGGCCAAGTGCAGGATAATGGGGTTAGCATGGATGGACATTTTGGTCAGCATGGATCAGTTTGGGCTGAAGGACTCTGTCTCCAAATGAGCTCCCAGACATCGCCTTCCATTGCTACAGCCTGAGATGAGGGCAAATGTCTTCACCCAGACAGGGGTGAACCTGTGGAATTCACTGACACAGAAAGTGGTCAAGGGTATTGATGTTTTCAAGGAGGAGTTAGCTATTGGTATTAGAAGTAAAAGAAACAGAAGCTACCGGAGAGAAATCGGGAACAGGATATTGAGTTGGATGATGAGCCATGATCATACTGAATGGCACAGCAGGCTCAAAAGGGCCGAATGGTCTACTCTTGTTTTCTGTTGTGTGAAAGTTTAAATGGCCATACTTTCAGGGATTGCTCAGCTGATACACTGGGGCATCTCATATTTCAGACTCTCCAGGCATTTAGCTATCAAGTTGGAAAAGTAGAAATAAGCAGACTGCATCTTGACATTGCATTTAATATGCTATATAAATGCAAGTTGCTTTTGTTGCTGGCATTTCATCTCTGCCAATTGCAGCACTGGATTGCTGGTAAAGTTCTCCCATTAACCCAGCGCGCGCACAATTTCTCAATGAACCTGCAGTCAGACCGTTAGAGTTACCTCTCCTCCCCCTCAGGGAATATTGTGCGTAAACTTGGAACGTATAATAGACAATAGACAATAGATGCAGGAGTAGGCCATTCAGCCCTTCGAGCCTGCACCGCCATTCAATATGATCATGGCTGATCATTCCCAATCAGTAATGTAGGCGGATGCACTAATGGATGCATCTGATAAAAAAACATGTAATATTGTTCCTCCACAAAATTAAACGCACAGACCAGCAAAAAAAAACAGACACCAGGGACAGATTACAAGAGTACAATCTAATCTTAGCATTCACCCAACAGTTACAAACTATTGGAGTTCCATTAATGCAGACAGACAGTCGTTGGTACATAAGAGTGAGGCAGCACTGAAGTAACCAGGCTGCAATAATCAGTACAGAGTAACCAACAGCAGAACCTAAAGGACAACCAAGTACCTAATGATAACAAATAATGTGCAAAGTAAATCATGTTTCATTTAATAGTTGCAACACAAGTGGATACCAGCAATCATCACAAAACAAAATAACAGCAGTAGACCCAAAATTAACCGGCACCCAATAACTAGGGGTAAAGTGACTAGAACCTCAGCAATTGATACAAAACAAAGGACCAATAACTGGGACAAATTGCTATGGTAGTGATGGTTGCTGCACTCAGTCAGCAATGTTTCTGTGCAACATTGTCCCCCTAGGGCTGTATATGCGAGTGAGCGCCAGTATGTACAAGCAAGTATGCATGTGACATATTTTTGCTAATTACTCTGTGCAGTGAGCGGCCTGAGCACTGAATTCATGGAAGATGCTTGCAGACTCATCGGCTTGTTTCACCGAAAGCAGGAATATAATTAGGATCGCAGTGCTACCCAACTACTCTGCAGAGAAGAGTAACCCAACCCAGAGAAGGTAACAGCATCACCAGGTCACTCTCTCTGTAAGCAGACCCTCAACTTCAGATTCTTTTACTGAATTCAAATTCCACCAACTGCCATGGCCGGATTTGAACCTGGGGTTCTCAGAACGATAGCTGACTTTCTGGATTAGTAAGGCGAAAGTGGGAAGGAGATGCTGGAGATTAGAGTGGTGCTGGAAAAGCATAGCAAGTCAGGCAGCATCTGAGGAGCAGGAAAATAGAACTTCTTCAATAGTCTAGGTGATGCCCGAAACATTGATTCTCCTGCTCCTTGGATGCTGCCTGACCTGCTGCGCTTTTCCAGCAACATATTTTCAGCTCTGCTCTCCAGCATCTGCAGTCCTCACTTTCTCCTAGTGATAATACCAGTAGGTCACCACCTTTCTCTTTGTGAAGAGCATAGAGTAAGGTCCGGATGAAACCAGCCCAGCCAGCGGGTCAGGAGTTTCTGAACAGGATCAAAGGAGACCAAGAGGAAAAGCTTTAAGAGGAAAACTTTTTTTCCCTGGTGCTGTTCGGACCAAGAGCCGGTGCTGTGTGTAATATCTGAAAATCCACACACCACAGAAAAGGAATAGTGCCCCAATTATAAAATTCAATGTCCAGAAAACATTCTAGCCTGGGGAATACTCCAGAAATAAAACAAAATTCTGAGGCAGGTCTGCAAGATCTAGGACCTTGAGCAACTTTTGAGTTTCAACAGATCTCAGCATCACAAAGGATCAAAAGCAAAAAAGAGACGACACTGAAAGTCTGAAATAAAAGAAAATGTCGGAAATACTTATTAGGTCTTGTGTTGGCTTCGGAGAGAGAAAAGAACAGGTTGCAGGACAACGACCGTTTATCAGACACGCCAGCTGCTCCCCTTACCAAAGCTCAACACTAACTTCTAGTTTATTAATAACACACAATGTTGGGTATAACAAGCCCTTACTTTGTTTGAATAACAGGTGTGTGAACAGTCATTGTTTTTACCTCATTGATTTTAACCCTACTGCGAATCCTCTTGCAAGGATGCCTGCCTTGAAGAAGTTTTCCTCCTCTCTCTACAAGAATCTCAGGGAGTCCCTCTCCCACTGCAACTCCCAGGTCATTTCCTCCACCCTGCAGCTCTTCAACCACGTTGTGAAACAAACCCGCTACCACAGCCACA
Source organism: Chiloscyllium punctatum (assembly GCF_047496795.1). Taxonomy (NCBI): domain Eukaryota; kingdom Metazoa; phylum Chordata; class Chondrichthyes; order Orectolobiformes; family Hemiscylliidae; genus Chiloscyllium; species Chiloscyllium punctatum. The sequence goes on along the minus strand of NC_092757.1, from coordinate 84,838,232 downwards.
TTTGCTTCCTCGGTGCCTGCCTCCGAAACCAACTCATCCCACACGACTCCGGACCACCTTTAAACCAGCAGAGTTCAGACCCGAACAGGACAATCAGTACAGACTACAGATTCAAAAACACCAGCAACGGTTCTCCTTCAAGTTCCTCCGCTCCACGCTTGCAGCAATGCGCCGGCACCTAACCTCTCTACAGTCAGCCCTGCCCCAGCTGAGGGCCACACTCTCTCAGATTTGCAAAGGACCCACTCTGTACTACATCCTCAGGAGAATTCATACTCTCAACAAACAGTATTTCAATTCCATCTCAAACATCAAAAACTAAGTACAACAAACTTTTATCCACCCACCTCCATAACCAGCGCTCCTCAAACATTCCAGAAGATTCCCCTGGCCTCGGAAACTACTCAGACGCCATTAGCCATGCGGCTGATGCAGCTGCCACCCCCACGCTGATTGATTATGTCACTTCCGCCCCCATCATGGCCACTCCCACAATCACTTTCACCCCTCATAATTCCTCATGCATCACACGTAACATCACTTCCGCCCCTCACATCATCGCTGATGCCACCCCTACTGCTGTGGTCACCAGCACTTCCACCCCCACCAGTACCACTCACCTGTATTCTGCTGAACTGCCCCCCACAGACTCCACTGTCATTATCCCGACCCCACCAGAACCCAGAGGGGAACACTACCCCTGCTCCTGACTCCACTCCTATTCCCCCACCACCACACCCACTCCAATTACAGGTTCCGCCCCCACTCCCAGCTCCACACCCACACCAGATCCCAGCCCCCAGCCCTGCCGAGTTTTCACCATCCCTCCAGACCTCCCCCTCACGGAGGACAAACGATCAGTCCTCAGCAAAGGACTCACCTTCATCCCCCTCCGTCCACGCAATGAATTTAATACACGCCGTGACGTCGAACACTTCTTCCGTCGCCTCCGAGCTTACTTTCACAATCAGGATTCCCACCCACCTTCCGAGGACCCCTTCGCCCACCTCCAACACACTGCATCCACCTGGACACCCCGCGCTGGCCTATTACCTGCCGTTGACCTCTTCATTTCCAACTGCCACCGGGACATTAACCGCCTCAACCTGTCTACCCCCCTCCCCCACTCCAATCTCTCACCCTCACAATGTCCAGCCCTCCAATCCCTCTGCTCCAATCCCAACCTCACCATCAAGCCAGCAGATAAAGGGGCGCAGTGGTAGTCTGGCGCACTGACCTCTACACCACTGAAGCCAAAAGCCAACTCAAGGAAACCTCTTCCTACTGCCCCGTCAACGATGACCCCACCCCCCATCACCAAACCATCATCTCCCAGGCCATACAGAACCTCATCACCTCAGGAGATCTCCCAACCACAGCTTCCAACCTCAGTCTGGGAACCCCGCACTGCCCGGTTCTACCTCCTTCCCAAGACCCACAAGCCTGATCACCCTGGCCGACCGATTGTCTCAGCATGCTCCAGCCCCACTGAACTCATCTCTACCTACCTCGACACTGTCCTAACCCCCCTAGTCCAGGAACTCCCCACATACGTTCGAGACACGACCCAAGCCTTCCACCTCCTCCAAGACTTCCGTTTCCCCAGCCGACTAGATATCACTATGGATATCCAATCCCTCTACACCTCCATCCGCCATGACCAGGGCCTCCAAGCCCTCAGTTTTTTCCTCTCCAGACGTCCCCAAAGGTACCCTTCCACCCACACACTCATTCGTTTGGCCGAACTGGTCCTCACCGTTAACAATTTCTCCTTTGAATCCTCCCACTTCCTCCAGACCAAAGGGGTAGCCATGGGCACACGTATGGGCCCCAGCTAGGCCAGTCTCTTTGTTGGCTACATAGTTGATCTTCCGTAATTACACTGGCACCACTCCCCACCTCTTCCTCCGCTACATTGATGACTACATTGGCGCCACCTCGTGCTCCCGCGAGGAGGGTGAGCAATTCATCAACTTCACCAACACATTCCACCCTGACCTTAAATTTACCTGGACAATCTCTGACACCTCCCTCCCCTTCCTGGACCTCTCCATCTCCATTAATGACGACCGACTTGACACCGACATTTTTTTACAAACCCACTGACTCCCACAGCTACCTGGATTACACCTCTTCCTACCCTACCTCTTACAAAAATGCCATCCCGTATTCCCAATTCCTCCGCCTCCGCCGGATCTGCTCCCAGGAGGACCAGTTCCACCACTGAACACACCAGATGGCCTCCTTCTTTCGAGACTGCAATTTCCCTTCCCACGTGGTTAAAGATGCCCTCCAATGCATCTCGTCCACATCCCGCACCTCTGCCCTCAGACTCCACCCCTCCAACCGTAACAAGGACAGAATGCCCCTGGTGCTCACCTTCCACCCTACCGACCTTCGCATAAACATTTCCGCCACCTCCAAAAAGACTCCACCACCAGGGATATATTTCCCTCTCCACCCCTTTCTGCCTTCCGCAAAGACCGTTCCCTCCGTGACTACCTGGTCAGGTCCACGCCCCCCCTACAACCCACTCTCCTATCCTGGCACCTTCCGCTGCCACCGCAGGAACTGTAAAACCTGCGCCCACATCTCCTCCCTCACCTCCATCCAAGACCCTAAAAGGAGCCTTCCACATCCATCAAAGTTTAACTTGCACATCCACTAATATCATTTATTGTATCCGTTGCTCCTGATGCGGTCTCCTCTATATTGGGGAGACTGGACCCCTCCTAGCAGAGCGCTTTAGGGAACATCTCCGGGACACCCACACCACCCCATGGCCCAACATTTCAACTCACCCTCCCACTCTGCCAAGGACATGGAGGTCCTGGGCCTCCTTCACCGCCGCTCCCTCACCACCAGACGCCTGGAGGAAGAACGCTTCATCGTCCACCTCGGAACACTTCAACCCCAGGGCATCAATGTGCAGTTCAACAGTTTGCTCATTTCCCCTTCCCCCGCCTCACCCTCGTTCCAAACGTTCAGCTCAGCACTGTCCCCATGACTTGTCCGGACTTGTCCTACCTGCCTATCTCCTTTTCCACCTATCCACTCCACCCTCTCCTCCTTGACCTATCACCTTCATCCCCTTCCCCACTCACCCATTGTACTCTATGCTACTTTCTCCCCACCCCCATCCTCCTCTAGCTTATCTCTCCACGCTTCAGGCTCACTGCCTTTATTCCTGATGAAGGGCTTTTGCCCGAAACGTCGATTTTGCTGCTCCTTGGATGCTGCCTGAACTGCTGTGCTCTTCCAGCACCACTAATCCAGGTGTGTGAACACCATGAGCGAGTGGAAAAAAAAGAGAAAAAAAAATGAAAAGTAAGACTTGCAAATATCTCAAAGGGTTTCACAGCCATTGCAGTAGAGTCATAGAGCTGTACAGCATGGAAACAGACCCTTCAGTCCAACTCGTCCATGGCAACCAGATATTAAAAATTAATCTAGTCCCATTTGCCTGCACTTGGTCCATATCCCTCTAAACCCTTCCTATTCATATACCCATCCAGATGCCTCTTAAATGTTGCATTGTACCAGCCTCCACCACTTCCTCTCGCAGTTCATTCCATACACACACCATCTTCTGTGTGAAAATATTGCCTCCAGGTCCCTTTTAAATCTTTCCCCTCTCACCCTAAAATCTATGCCCTCTAGTTTTGGACTCCCCCACCCCAGGGAACAGATGTTGTCTATTCATCCTATCCATGCCTCTCATGATTTTATCAACCTGAATAAGGTCACCCTCTCAGCCGCCGATGCTCCAGGGAAAATAGCTCCAGCCTATTCAGCCACCCCCTATAGCACAAACCTTCAACCTGGCAACATCCTTTTAAATCCTTTCTGAATCCTTTCATGTTTCACAACATCCTTCCTATATTAGGGAGACCAGAACCAGCGGTTTGCAAATGCAGTCACTACTGTAGTGTTGACAAAGCAGCAGCCAATTGGTAAGTTCCCACAAACAGTAATGTGGGAACTTTCCAAAAATCTAGGTTCTTTTAGTGTTGTTGATCAAGGGATGAAAAATGACCATCAAATAGTGCCAAGGGATCTCATACAATGGGCCACAAAACTATGTGGCCCAGCCATGCTCTTCAGAGGTTAGAGTTGAACATACTGTTGAGAGCAGTGGGTACTTTACCCTACAATGGACCCAATGGTATCCTTGGGCTAGGAATACTCATGGGAGCAACAGAGCAAGTTCCAAAAAAAAAACTGAAAGAACTGCAGATGCTGGAAATCAAAAAGGAAACCAGAAATTTCTGGAAACACTCAGCAGATCTGGCGGCATCTGTGGAGAGAAATCAGAGTTAAGTTGTGGGTCCAGTGACCATTCTTTTGAAGGCTTTAACTTTCGTTTCTTGCCACAGATGCTGCCAGACCTGCTGAGCTTTTCCAGCAATTGCTGATTTTACTTCTAGACAGAACTCCAACTCAGCATTAATCCCAGGACTATTCTTTCTAAGATTGTTCATTCATGGGATGGGAGTGTTATTAATTGGACCCAGTGTCTATTGCCCTCAAGGTGGTGGTGGTGGTGGTGATCTGTCCTAACACTCTGGGAATAGGAACACTCACAAGGTTGTTGGGGAGGGAATGCCATGATTTTAACCTAGCCACAGCGAAGGAACAGCGATATAATTATATAATTCCAAGTTAAGTGGGGAGTCGAGAGAGTGGTGCTAAAAAGCACAGTGGTCAGGCAGCATCCGAGGAGGAGGATCGACGTTTCGGGCATAAGCCCTTCATCAGGGATGAGGCTTGTGGGCCAAGGGATCGGAGAGATAAATGGGAGAGGGGTGGGGGTTGGGGAGGCAATAGATAGACGAAGGTTGGGGTGAACGTGATAGGTCAGAAAGGAGGATGGAGCGGAGAGATGGGAAAGATGACGGAGAGGTCAGGAGGGCGATGCTGAATTGGAGGCTTGGGACTGGAATAATGTGAGGGATGGGAAAGGGGAAAAAAAAATGAGGAAACTGGTGAAATCCACGTTAATCCCGTGTGGATGCTGGGTCCCAAGACAGAAGTTGAGGTGTTCTTCCTCTAGGCGTCGGGTGGTAAGGGTTTGGCATTGGAGGTGGCTCAGTACCTGCATGTCTTCAGCGGAATTGGGTGGGGGTGTGTGTGTGTGTGTGGTTTGAAGTGTTCAGTCATGGAACGGTGAGGTTGGTTGGTGCCAGTGTCCCAGAGATGACCCGCAAGTTGGCGTCCTGTGTCCCAATGTAGAGGAGACCACATCAGGTGAAACGGATACAGTAGATGACATTGGTAGAGGTACAGATATATGTTTCTGTCAAATATGGAAGGATCCTTTGGGATATTGGACGGAGGTGTCAAGAGTGGTGTGGACGCAGGTTTTGCACTTCCTGCGGTGCTGGGAGTGGGGTGTGGGCTGGTGGGGAGTTGTGGATATGATGAAGGAGTTGTGGAGGGAATGGTCTCTCCAAAACGCTGACAGGGTTGGGGAGGGAAATGCATCCCTAATGGTGGAGTCTGTTTGTAGGTGGCAATGGAAACAGAGGTTGGTGGGGTGAAAGGTAAGGACCAGAGGTTCTGTCCTTGTTGTGTTGGGAGGGTGGGGTTCAAGGGCGGAGGTGTGGGAAGTCGAGGAGATGTGGGAAGGGAAATTGCAAACTTGGAAGGAGGAGGCCTTCTGGGATTTTCTAAGATGGAACTGGTCATCCTGGGTGAGGTGGAGGTAGAGGAATTGGGAATGAGGGGTGGCGTTGTTACAGGAGGTGTAGTCCAGGTAGACATGGGAGTCAGTGGGTTTGTAGTAGATGTCCGTGGTTAGTTGGTTTATGGAGATGGAGAGGGGAGAGGTCCAGGAGAGGAGGGAGGTGTCCGAGATGCTCCAGGTAAACTGGATAATAAGATGAGGAGTGCTTCGAAGAGGAACCTGCAGATGGTGCTGGCAGTGGTTTTACAGGGGAGAGATGGTGGGCTTCACTGCTGTGTCAGATCTGGGGCAAACTGAAGTGTGCTGTGAACACCAGAGGTCTAGTTTTAAACTATCTTTTCAAACTAATTTTATGCAGCTTCATGAGGCTGTGGCCCATCGTTAAAGAAGATGTAAAAGGGCCTCTTGGCTGTCAGCACATGGTCCAAGCTCCACAGTCGCCTCAAAACTCACGATCCCAAAACCGCAGCTCGGATTCCACTTAGATTTCCCAGCCCCCATTTCGGGCAGCCCTGTTCTAGCTGCTAGAGAGATTGTGGGTTTGGATGGTGCTATTGAATGGGTCCTCACACATTGGTGCCACTGTACATCAATACTTGGGGGAGTGAACATTGAAGGTGGGGGATGGGGTATACACAGATCATGTGGGTTGCTTTATCCTGAATAGTGTTGGTCACTTCACTCAGTTGGCTGCATGGCTGGCTTGTGATGCAGAGTGATGCTAAAGTCATGGGTTCAATTCCTGCACCGGTTGAGGTGACCATGAAGAACTCTTTCTCAATCTCTCCCCTCACATGAGGCACGGTGATCCTCAGGTTAAACCACCACCAGTCGTCTCTCTCTCTCTCTCTCTCTCTCTAAATGACAGAGCAACACTGGTCTGGTAAGACTATGGCAACTTTACCTTTATGGGGTTGAGCTGCTTGAGTGTTGTTGGAGTTGCACCCATTCTGTGGAGGGTAGCCCATCACACTCCTGACTTTGTAAATGGTGTGTGGGTTTTGGGGAGATTGCAATGTTGCAATGCAAATCTATTGTGTACAGATCCATCATATCTTCACAATGGTTCAAAGTGCTTTTGTACAGTAGATCTCTTGATGAAGCACAGTGTTATCTTGGCAAAGGCCAGGGCCAACTGGCTGAGGAGTAAGTCAGATTTAGCTGGAATTCTCTGAGCCAACAATACTTGCACCCCCCTTTCCCTTCTCGGTAAAATCCAACAACCACTGCAAATTGCTCGGCCAGGTCTAGTTTTGGATTCAAGGCGTGTAATCAACTGGTTTTTATTGCCACAGGTCTGAGCTGAAGGAATGGAAACAAGATCACAATTGGCAGATACAATTAGGGAAGGTTCGACAGCCAACGCATCCCGTGACAGTACCCCATCATAAGTCAGAATTCTGGCAATAAGTCCCACCACCAACTCCAGCAGCTGAACGGAGGTTCCCTCGAGGGCTTGCAGACCCTCAAGTCAGGGTGAAGATGTTAATGTTACCTGCAGACCAGTCCCTAACTGGGTACAATGGTTCAGTGCTTGGGGCAGAGGTTTATACTGGAGCACTGGACTGCTCACAGTGTCAGAGCCACCAGATGAGGCATTACCTCGCTGGCCAACCCAGACTTAAACACAGGGAACACACACATAGGCCCACTACCTCCAGGACGGCTCTCCCAGGGCCCCAGTTCAGAAACAAATGGTATGATCCAAAAGGTAGTGGGAGATGAACAGAGACTCAAGCAGATCGAGATACAGAGAAAGTAACTCTCTAGAACGCATACAGTATAAAAGACAATCATTTGGCCCATCGAGTCCGCACTGACCCTCTGAAGAGTATCCTGCCCAGACCCATGCTCCACCATAGGAGAAAGTAAGGACTGCAGATGCTGGAGATCAGAGTAGAGAACGTCGTGCTGGAAAAGCACAGCAGGTCAGGCAGCATCCAAGGAGAAGGAGAGTCTATGTTTCAGGCAAAAGCCCTTCACCCTCTACCATATCCCATAATGCCACATTTCACATGGCTAATCCACCTAACCTGCACATCCCTGGACACTATGGGACAATATAGCACAGCCAATCCACTTTACCTGTGGGAGGAAACTAGAGCACCTGGAGCAAACCCACGCAGACACGGTGAGAACTTGCAAACTCCACACAGACAGTTGCCAGAGGGTGGAATCGAACCTGGCTCCGAGACAGCAGTGCTAACTACCGCGTGAGCCTCGCAGCTGAACACAAAAAAAAATCCGGTGGCATTACTTCCAGAGCACATCTCATGGTCTCTCTTTTCGGAAAGAGACGCACGGGATCCTGTTAGCATCATTACGGGATCTTGCTGTGCACAAACGGGCTGTCTGGTGACTCTACTTCAAGGAAGTACTGCCCTGGCTGTAAAGCGCATTGGGGGTGTCCTGAGGTTGTGAAAGATACTACACAAATGCAGCTGCTCCCCCACGAGATGGTTATTCAGCGCTGTGACGTAACATTTCTTTCAAGGCTATCTACACATTAGTGCTGGATTCTACACCCATTCTGTGGTGCAGTTAAAGTGTACTGTTGTGTCCAACAAGCCTCAGAGAGCAGCTGGCTGCAGTAGCAAGGCTGCCTGAGGTAGCTTACACAAGACCTTCCAGTATGTATTCCTCCTGTTCATTCAGTACGAAAGGTTGGGGTGCGCAGGGCTGGAGTATCAAACACGTTGGCGAGTGGGAAACCTGGACAAGTTTGAAAGGCTCACTGTTCCACAGGCAGGGCCCCCCGAGAAGTGGATCTCACCACAATTCATCCTGAAACAGTGGATGCTTGTGACACCCACTGTGGCTCTGCCAGTCATTCCAAATACCAGCTCTGACCATTAAAACACAGAAATGGGCAGGTGCCCACAGCAGCCTCTCCACTGAAAACACATCCCAGTGGGGGGGGGGGGGGGGCGGGGGATGTTTCGGCGCCACAGCTTAGAGGGAATGCCATTGGACCAGCCATCCATGATTCCCAGTCAAATGCTTCAAGGAACCGTGAGTGGCATGGATAGGGTGAAGTCACCTTGGAGACAGTATGCACTGCTGACGCTGGAAGTCAGAGTCAGTAGATGTGAAGCCGGAAAAGCATAGACAGCATCCAAGACCTGAAACGTTGACTTTCCTGCTCCTCCAATGCTGTCTGACCTGCTGTGGTTTTCCAGCTTCACATCTATTCACTTGGGTGAATAGTCAATTTATTTTCCCTGGGGTAGGACTGTCCATAACTAGGGGAAATAGGTTTAGGGTGAGAGGGGAAAGAAATAAAAGAAACCCAAGGGGCAACTTTTTCACTCAGAGGGTGGTGCGTGTATGGAATGAGCTGCCAGAGGAAGTGGAGGAGGCTGGTACAATTACTGCATTTAAAAGGGATCTATGAATAAGAAGGGTTTAGAGGGATAGTTACCAAGTGCTGGCAATGGGACTAGATTGGGTTGGGATACCTGGTCAGCATGAATGAGTTGAAATAAAGAGTCTGTTTCCGTGCTGTATATCTCATTGACTCTAAATGGGCTTAAATCCCACCATGGGAGATGATCAAATTTGAAATCAATAGAAACTGAAATAATAAATCTGTCTAAAGATGACCATGTAACCAGTGTTCATTGTCATAAAAACCCATCTGGTTCATTAACATTCCTGAGGGAAGGAAATCTGCCATCCTTCCCTGGTCTGGCCTACATGTGACTCCAAACCCATAGCAACATGGCTGACTGTTAGGAGACAGCCACAATCTGTCGGGCTGCCCAGTTGGAAGGCCTATTTGACCCCCCACACTGGACGTCAAACACGCTGGAGATGGGGTCGGGAAAGGCGCTGTGTAAATGCAAGTCAGTGTGTGTGTGTGTGTGTGTGTGTGTGTGTGTGTGTGTGTGTGTGTGTTTTGGGGGGGAAAAGAGAAGCGATCCCCTCCGCTGCAACACAAATTCCCAGCTCGGCGAACAGAACCACAACAACGAGCACCCGAGCTACAAATCTTCTCACAGACTGAGAAGAGATCCTAGCAGAGACAGGGTGTTCCAGTTGTGGCCTGGGATTGGCCGGTGTGGTAGGAGGGTGACCAGGGGTCACGCACATGGCCAAGTCATGCTGAGCTCGGCCGTCAATGGACTCAGATTGTGCCCTCATTATCTTCCAAATTCAAGGACGCATCACCCTCCACAGGGGATGTGAGAAAACATTGACGGCTTCAGAACAGCCCAGGGACCATCTCTCTCCTACACACTTTCCCCTCCACAACAGGAAATGGAAATGCTGCAAACTCTCCTGAAACTAAACACTGGCACCACTGAACATCAGGCATTCATTGCCAATAGGCATGTGGATCAGCCCGAAAACATTCACGACACATTCGCCAACTTGCTATTATTAGATGCATTTTCAAATCGGTTCGATTTCAAGCTGAATTGCTAACCACATACTAATTGCCAGGGCACCTCATCCGAAGATAACGGACGTTGAGATACAAACAGCCCGAGTACTCATCACAATCTTCAGAACTCCTCTGTGAACAGACTGGTCTTTACTCTGTGCTTATAACACTCTGCTCTGCCAGCACGTGGAGGAGCTGAATGGGAGGAACAGTCTGTTACAACTGCTGCTACACTCCTGAGTGAATGAGGAAGGGGACCCTCAGAGCTGCTTTCATTCACAGCAGGGTCCCCTCTCTGCAGCCATCAAAACCTTTTCAAACGAGCTTTTATGTGGACCTTAGCTGTTCCCTTCAGCTGTAATCTCTTGTGTTAAAGAGCAAAGCAGGTTTTAAGGCATGTGTGTCTGTGTGTGGGGAGAGGGAGCGCAAGAGTGCATGACAACATGCACACCAGAATAAAAGAACGCATGAGTGAAAAGTCAGAAAAGGCAAGAGATAGATTGTGAGAGAGCAAGGGAGAGGGAGCACAAGAGAAAGTGATATAGACAGGGACGCGAGCGCTCGAGAGAGACAGCACGAGACAGACACACACCGTGTGCAAGAGAGAGAGGGGGGGGGGGGCAGCGCGTGGGCGCTCGCGCAAGAGGGAGAGAGGGAGAGAGGGAGAGAGGGAGAGAGGGAGAGAGGGAGGGAGGGAGGGAGGGAGGGAGGGAGGGAGGGAGGGAGGGAGGGAGGGAGGGAGGGAGGGAGAGAGGACCGTTTGGCCTTGATTTGTACTCTTAACACCAGGAATATACCAAGCAGGGCTGGTTCTGAGGTTACTCTTTCCCACAGGCTCTCATCAATACTTACTGAAATTCGACTTACTCCAAGTAAACTGTTAAGAACCTTCAAAAAGGATAAAAACAAAGAAACCCCTTGTTCTGCTGCAAGGGGCATTCAGGAGTCAAATGCAGAGCAATAAGGATCTGGTCTTCTCCCCAACAAAAGACTGTGGATCATCTGGAATTGGCGAGACTAAGATCAGCAGGTCCCAGCTCTGAAGAAAGTGTCATTTTTAATTCCAAACACTTCTTCTCTGCAGGGGTGCAGGCGGAGATGCTGAGCACTGCTGAAGTATCAGCAGGTTATTGTTAGGTAAAGGACAGTAAAGGATATGGAATAAAGACAGGAAGATTGAGTTGAGGTGCAGACCTGGCCAGAATGACGAAAGCAAATACTCCTTTCCAGTTAATGATGCTCTTTCACCTCGCTTCTAGCCTTACCTTCTTCTCGCTCTACTCCTTCCCTGAAGGCCTATGTCTTGCTGGGGACAATGACAATGCTGATGCAGAACCACAACGATGCAACACAGAGCCGGCAGCCATTCGGCCCATATACTGACTGTTTAGTTACGCATTCCATTAATTCCACGCCTCTGATGGTTCCCCAGGGCCCCGCACTTTTCTACTTTAAAAAGTGTTCGTTCAAATCTCCTGAAAGTTAGGACTCAAATCAGGTTTCGCTGCCTTTTCATAGTCAGCGCTTTCCTCCAGAGCAGCGCAAATACACATCTGCACATCACTTTAGGCTCCTTCGCCGATCACTGAAAAATCGTGTCCCTCTGATTGTAGAACTGATGCCATTGGAAATGGACCACTCCCCATCCACCATATCAAGGCCCCTTTGAAAAGCCACATGGAAGTCAATCTCCTTTTCAACTTTCGCTGCTCCAGATAGGAACAGCTCAGCTCCCCAGGCTATCCACGTAACCTTGACCACACGAATAATGGTCAGCCGCAAGCCAGAAATGGGAAATGCAGGCAGACGGTCGCAGCTTTCAGCTCACTTATACCTTGTATGCACCTACAGATCTTACAGCAGCCGAATGGGTGTTGGGTGGTATTCCTGGATATGGAAGTCACCATGGGATGTGGGGACAGTGCTGGATAATGGTGTTGAGGTATATCAACCACAATCCAGATAAATAACAGAGCAGGGGCTTAAAAGGATTGAACAGCCTGCTTCTGACCATTTCCTTTGGTCCGTAGCCATTGGGTAATGAAGTTATTTGTGATATGCCAAATCTCCGCTGTCATTTTTATTTAGTTCTATGGCTGCTGACAATGTTGAAAATTATCCTCCGAGAAGGGGGTGGTGAGCCACCTTTGTTTCTGCAATGACCACTTCAGAGGGTGAATTAAGAGTTAACCACATCGCTGTGGGTCTGGAGTCAAACGTCGGCCAGACCAGGTAAGAGCAGCAGATTTCCTTCCCTAAAAATACACAGTTGAACCAGAGGGGTTTTCCACCTCACTTTATGGTACCAGTTGCAATTTCTCAAGTGTCATATTGCACAATGTCAGGTGAAATCGGCTCACCAGCCTTCACTGTCCTCCAAAGAACCTCAGCATTGGTCTCAAACCTTGTACCTATCCTGCTTCCCAAGCGGTCAATACATTTCCTCCTATTCTACCACGATCTCTGTTTAACACACACTACCATAGAATCATAGAGATGTACAGCATGGAAACAGACCCTTCGGTCCAACCTGTCCATGCCGACCAGATATCCCAACCCAATCTAGTCCCACCTGCCAGCACCCACCCCATATCCCTCCAAACCCTTCCTGTTCATATACCCATCCAAATGCCTCTTAAATGTTGCAATTGTACCAGCCTCCACCACATCCTCTGGCAGCTCATTACATACACGTACCACCCTCGGCATGAAAAGGTTTCCCCTTAGGTCTCTTTTATATCTTTCCCTCTCTCACCCTAAACCTATTCTGGACTCACCAACCCCAGGGAAAAAACTTTGCCTATTTACCCTATCCATGCCCCTCATCATTTTGTAAACCTCTATAAGGTCACCCCTCAGCCTCCGACGCTCCAGGGAAAACAGCACCAGCCTGTTCAACCTCTCCCTGTAGCTCAGATCCTCCAACCCTGGCAACATCCTTGTAAATCTTTTCTGAACCCTTTCAAGTTTCACAACATCTTTCCAATAGGAAGGAGACCAGAATTGTATGCAATATTCCAACAGTAGCCTAACGAATGTCCTGTACAGCCGCAACATGACCTCCCACTCCTGTACTCAATACTCTGACCAATAAAGAAAAGCATACCAAACACCGCCTTCACTATCCTATCTACCGGTGACTCCATTGTCAAGGAGCCATGAACCTGCACTCCAAGGTCTTTGTCCAGCAACACTCCGTAGGACTTTACCATTAAGTGCATAAGTCCTACTAAGATTTGCTTTCCCAAAATGCAGCACCTCGCAGTTATCGGAATTAAACTCCATCTGTCACTTCTCAGCCCATTGGCCCATCTGATCAAGATCCTGTTGTAATCTGGAGGTAACCCTCTTCGATGTCCACTACATCTCCAATTTTGGTGTCATCTGCAAACTTACTAACTGTATCTCTTATGCTCGCATCCAAACCATTTATGTAAATGACAAAAAGTAGAGGGCCCAGCACTAATCCTTGTGGCACTCCACTGGTCACAGGCCTCCAGTCTGAAAAACCCTCCACTACCACCCTCTGTCTTCTACCTTTGAGCCAGTTCTGTATCCAAATGGCTAGCTCTCCTTGTATTCCATGAGATCTAACCTTGCTAATCAGTCTCCCATGGGGAACCTTGTCGAACCCCTTACTGAAGTCCATATAGATCACATCTACTGCTCTACCCTCAATCTTCTTTGTTACTTCTTCAAAACACTCAATCAAGTTTGTGAGACATGATTTCCCACGCACAAAGCCATGTTGACTATCCCTAATCAGTCCTCGCCTTTCCAAATACACGTACATCCTATCCCTCAGGATTCCCTCCAACAACTTGCCCACCACCGAGGTCAGGCTCACCGGTCTATAGTTCCCTGGCTTGTCTTTACCGCCCTTCTTAAACTGTGGCACCACGTTTGCCAACCTCCAGTCTTCCGGCACCTCACCTGTGACTATCGATGATACAAATATCTCAGCAAGAGGCCCAGCAATCACTACTAGCTTCCCACAGAGTTCTCGGGTACACCTGATCAGGTCCTGGAGATTTATCCACTTTTAACTGTTTCAAGACAGGAATTCCATCCTCCTGGTCTAATGTGCCCAAAAATATTGTACAAGTGTTTTATTTCAGAATTTAATTCATTAAATGTAATCTCTCTGGAATTTAGCAGAGATGTCTGGATGAGTTGCCCAGGAACATGCCAACTATGCCAACGCACCCTCAACTGATTCAGTTCAGACCAGGGAATCGAATTTGGGATCGGAGTTTTCATTGAGCTATCACTCGACAAACTATCCTAACCAAACCAAGTCACAGCCATTACACCTTGACATTCGTACCCCTGCCTTAAACCTGGTCACATCACTGACCACGAGTGGCCAAAGCAGCAGGGAATGCTCTCCCTGGTGGTCTGCAATTACCACCTGTGACTGTCCTCCAACTGTATTTCGGATTGGTGCTGACAGAGACTGCGAGTGAACACTACGACAGATTACTAGAACGGAGGGTTACAGTCTAAGGACATGGCTTATCCCATTTAGGATTGACACGGAGAAATTTCTCCACCCAGAGCGCCTTTGGAAATCTTTATCACTGAAAGCAGCTGAGTTCAAAACATTGATTATTTAACTTCTTGAAAACACAGGGTTTTTTTTTTAAAAGATTAGATTCCCTCCAGTGTGGAAACAGGCCCTTCAGCCCAACCAGTCCACACCGACCCTCCAAAGAGTAACCCACCCAGACCCATTTGCCCTCTGACTAATGCACCTAACACTACGGGCAATTTAGCATGGCCAATTCACTTGACCTGCAGGTCTTTGGACTGTGGGAAGAAACTGGAGCACCCGGAGGAAACCCACGCAGACACGGGAGAATGTGCAAACACCACACAGACAGTCGCAAGAGGCTGGAATCGAACCTGGGACCCTGGTGCTATGAGGCAGCAGTGCTAACCACTGAGCCACCGTACCGCTCCAGCTCTTAGAGCTAAAGTGATCAAAGGGTATGGGGTGAAAGTGGGAGCAGGTTACTGAGCTGGACAATCAGCCATCATATTGAATGATAGAGCAAGTTCAAAGAGACTGAATGGCCTACTCCTATATTTCTAGTTATTCAATGTTATCTTCTCCCATTGCACAGGGCAATGCTTTATATGGGGCTTCTTCAAAGGATGATCTTGAGATTTCATTCTACTCATATTGAGCTTTAATCTTTTAACCAACAGGAGGTGCTGTCAGTCACCACTAACTTCATTTCAGGCAGACTTAAACTATCCAAGCACAAAATCAATCCCAGCATTCCTGGCACAGGACCAAGATGATACAGAAAGCCAGGCTCACACCTAACCTCCAAGGTAGGCACTCAAAATCCCCCAGCGTTGCTAAGGTTTCCGCAGTGTCCTGGGCAAACATTTATCCATCAAACACCACTGACAACAGTGCAAGGTGGAATCTGCAGAAAGACAAAGGTTCATTCTCTCTCACTCTCTCTCTGGATACTCGAGGCCTGGTGCAGAACCAACAGAATTTTGATGATAATTCAGAGTTCCAGCCATTGCACTCTTCTGTCTTCCCCGCACTAACTGCTGTTATTACTTTGCATCCTCGAGCTCCAAACACGCAAATGGGTGGCTGTGTTTTGTACGTTCTTATAGCAAAAAGACACTTCAGGACAGAGTGCTGCAAACATTCTGTGGAGCACTCCGATGTTGGTAAACTTGCAACATAAATGCAGGACTTTGTTCCTCAGCTGAGGTAAGAAAGGATCACAAATGGAGATGGGAGAGCGGGAAGATGAACTTCTCCTGAAAGAACGTGGAAGCAAAACACGCAAAAATTGGTCTCTCACTTGCCCTCCTAGTGAAAGACTGGCAAAGGAACACACCGATTCCAGACAGGAAAGTGGCACTTGGCACCAAGATATGAAAATATTAGGCAGAATAAAAGCAATAACTAAAAAACACAAGCCTCTCTATTTCCCCCCCACCCCCTCCTCCTCCTCACATTTCTCACTCCAAAATATGATTGTCTAATTAAACCAAACACGTTGTGTCTCTTGATGTGACAGACTGGGTGCCAGCTCTGCAACACATGGTGCGCTCTGGAAAGCATCCGGAATATTCCGCACAACTTGGATGACATTTCATCAGTTTATGTTCCCCTATCCATGGCTCCTGCCAAAGTGTGGTGACTCCACTTCCAGGAGCCAACAAAGCTCTTATCTTCCATCTCAGGGTTGAACCAGCTAACCACGGAGAAGCCAATTACATTTACACTTGTGAAGAGAAAAGAAAAATGTATTCCAATTTTAAAACCTTTAACTTTTGAATCGATCAGCTGCCCTGGCAGCTGGTGAGGACTCAGTGGGACATAGGAAATGTTTTCAGTTGGGTCAATGGATCTGCCTCCACGAGAAGTTCAAAGATCACTGTCAGATCCCAAAATAAATACTGAACAGTTACTTGGCAATTTTGATTTAATCTAAATTGTACATTGCAAAAAAAAAACAACACACTTTATTGGTCTAAACACTCACTTTATTATTTCTGCCATTGTCTGCAAACTATTTTTCACTCCCTGTATCATTCTACTGCCTTCACCCCCCCACAACATAGATATTCTCTGTCTTAAGTCCTCTTGTAAAGTTGGATGCCATCTTCCCTGCTGGGTGAAATAGCTGTCCTCCAATACATCAACAATGTGCCCATCCCTTAGGCACAAACCCCAAAGGGATATAATGATAGAAGATCACCAACAAATCCAACTGGGAGCTTGTTCTTCACCCAAACAACATGGACGAGGCTACCACAAGGAGGCGAACAACATAGGTATGCCTCTCTACCTTTCCCTTAAATACAGGAGGGAGAAAGGAATAGATAACTATATTCATGGCAATATAAGAAAGGGGGAAGCATGCTAGGGTGGAGCACAGATGCCAGCATGCCTAGCTTGGTTTGGTGCTGTGTATACATAAGTAATTAGACATTGCCCTGCAGTGTACATCACAGCCATCCTCCCCTCCCCACCTTGTCCAACATCCTTGTGCTCCCACTCATCATGGCTAACCCTAATTTGTTTGTGCTCAATCTGTGCCCCACCAGTGACCTTACTCATGCGGAGACCAATTCACCATGTGTGGGCTGGAGATCATCACTTAGTCTGCGACACAGTAGTGTCAGGACATCTGAGTGAATACTGCAGATCAACAGTAGATGAGATACAACCTCAAGGTGACAATGGAAAGGGGCAAAAGGGAACACTTCCATCGGGCAAGTACCATAATGCTCTCAAGGTCGGGTCAGGGAGACCGACCAGTCTTTTGGTGAAGCAGACAAGAGGCTCTCTGCAGACATGATAAAAAGGTCGCTGAAAGACACTTCACGGGCAGGATGTGCAGATATTTAACCTTTAAACCACACAAACATACTTAGAGCAAAAATTCTGCCTTGCTTTTAATGGACATTTCGGCAGAGCTAGGTGAGGAACCAACCACATGGAACTGCACAATACAACAATTAACCATAGAATCATAGAATCCTGACAATGTGAAAGCAGGCCATTCAGCCCATTGAATACACATCGCCACTCCGAAAAGCATCCTACCTAGACCCAGCCCCCTACCTTATCCCTGCAACCCTGTGTTTCCCATGGCTAGCCTGTACATCCCTGGACAATTTAGCAATAGAGCGAGTGAGGAATGCGGATACTGGAAAGTCAGAGTCAATAAAATGTGGAGCTGGAGAAAGCCCAACAATTTAGCAACAGCCAACCCATCTAACCTGCACCCCTTTGTACTGTGGGAGGAAACTTGCGCAGACACAGGGAGAATATGCAAACTCCACACAGTCAGCCAAGGATGGAATTGAACACAGGTCCCTGGCACTGCAAGGCGGCAAAGCTAACCATGGAACCACCATGCTACCCTGAATGCCACATTGAATAGATTTCTTCAAACGTTATGGTGAGGGGACAGGGTACACACAGGAAGCAGCAAGAGTCGCTGCTTGAACCAGGCCAGTAACCAGAGTGTACAGGTTTTAAGTAAACAGCAAAACTACATTATAAAATGTTAGGGGTTTACTTTAAAAGGCACATGACTATGACGATATTAGATTACTCACAGTGTAGAAACAGGCCCTTCGGCCCAACAAATCCACACTGACCCTCCGAAGAGCAACCCAACCAGACCCATTCCGCTACATTTACCCCTTCACCTAACACTACAGGCAATTTAGCATGGCCAATTCACCTAACCTGCACATCTTTGGACTGTGGGAGGAAACCGGAGCACCCGGAGGAAACCCACACAGACACGGAGAATGTGCAAACTCCACACAGACAGTTGCCAGAGGTGAGAGTTGAACCCGGGTCTCTGGCGCTGTGAGGCAGCAGTGCTAACCACTGAGCCACTGTGCCACTGATCTGGACAGTACTGTCTAACAGTGTGATGGAAGCATAGTTAAATGGGAACTTTCAAAAGGAAATTGATTACGCACGTAAGAGGGGAATGTTTCCGCAGAATCCTCTAGGGAGAAAGGGATCTGGGTGTCACAATACACCAGTCACAAAGTTAGTGTGCAACAGGTGATTAGAAAGGCAAATAAAATGCTGTTTATTGCAAGCGGAATGGAATATAAAAAGTAGCGAGAAGTGGATAAGATATTCTCTACAGTCCCAATAAAGAGTAGATTGGAAGACATGTCAGCTGCACCATATACAGGCAGTTAACATTTAAACCTTTATCAATGTTTTACAGCAGGATATTGATGAGACTCCATCTGGAGCTCAGTGCACAGTTTTGTCTCCGGGTTGAGGAAAACATGGTAGAGTTACTTTAGAAACAGTTCAGAGCAGGTCTCTGGCACGAACAGCAGATTGTAGGAAGAAAGGATGAATAGGTTAGCTCAACATCCACTGGACTTGATAATAATGATGCGGTCTTATACAGATATACTTATGGAATACTGCATTCAAGTTTGGTCTCCCTGCTATAGGAAAGTTGTTGTTAAATTCGAGAGGGTGCAGAAAAAAATTTACAAGGATGTTGCCAGGGTTGGAGGATTTGAGCTATAGGGAGAGGCTGAACAGGCTGGGGCTATTTTCCCAGAGCGTCAGAGGCTGAGGGGTGACCATATAGAGGTTTACAAAATTACGAGGGGCATGGATAGGATAAATAGACAAGGTCTTTTTCATTGGGTAGGGGAGTGCAGAACTAGATGGCATAAGTTTAGGATGAGAGGGGAAAGATTTATAAGAGACCGGAGGGCAACTTTTTCACGCAGAGGGTGGTGCGTGTATTGAATGAGCTGCCAGAGGAAGCGGTGGAGGCTGGTACAATTACAGCATTTAAAAGAGATCTGGATGGGTGTTTGAATAGGAAGGGTTTGGAAAGATATGGGCCAGGTTCTGGGGAATGAGACTAGGTCAGGTTGGGACATCTGGTCAGCATAGACAAGTTAGACGAAAGGAGCTGTTTCTGTGCTCTACGACTACGACACTATGAGTCTATGACTGGATAGGACAGAACCAGCAGGATCTTTCCTCTTGCTGGGGAGAATAGAACTACGCTTAAGAATAAACATTCTCCCTTTTAGGACAAGGAAGAGGAGATTTCTTTCGAGAGTTCGCATGGAATTCTCTCCTTCAGAAGTTAATGGAGGGAGATCATAGTTGAGTTGGTCAAATGTTTGATAGACAAGAGAGCCAAGGGTTAGGGGGCACTGACAGAAAAGTGAAGACATGAGCACAAACTCATCATCCATGATCTTACCAAACAGTGGAGCAGATCTGAAGGGCCATTTGGTCTACTCCTGCTCCCCAGTTGCTATGGGCAGGGTTGTAGAGATGGAAGAGTTAAGCAAGACCAATTGGATAACTCTTCCAGAAGGGTTGGCACTGAGAGTTTGGGGTGAGAGTTAGAATAGGATTAGCTGACTGGGCTCCTTCTATTCTGGGGATGATTATTTAGGACTGAGAGGAAGAGGAATGTCTTCCCTCAGAGGGCTGCACATCCTTGGAATTCTCTGCTCCTGCAGGATGTGGGAACTTACTGACTACGTTCAAAGCTGGAATAGCCAGAGCTCTGGTCTCCCAGAAAACCCCCCGTAGGAGAAACATGTCCTTAATATTTTATGTTCATCGTATATATAAAATTTCACATCATACTAAACCTTCACCTTTTATATATGTATGAAGATGGGGGAGATGTATATATTGCACTGCACGCGTAGCTCTAATCTGGAAAGGATTGGCTGTGATGATGATGATGGAGGCAGATTCAACACAACTTTTAAAAGGGATTTGGATACAGTATTGTGGACTTATGAATCTATCATCACTCTCTATTTAAAATTTAAAAATCAATTGTGTGGAAATATTCTTTTAATAATGCTCCAAACACATCAATATAATGGAATCTGATTTGCTAAACTCAAATCGGCTGGCTTCACAGATGTGCAACATGAAATGATGCTGCTGATCATCTCACAGTGACGATGAAGGACACACGCTAGATAGGGCAGTTAGGTGCCGGGGGAGGACACCTTGGGACATATCACCAGTTTTGCCGCCAATGTACAATAACCAAGCAATGTCTACTTTAAGGAGTTTCAGCTCAAAATGAAATGATTAGAACTTTAAGTACCATGTCTCCATAATGCATAGACTGAACCACAGCCTGAGTGCAGAAGTGTCAAAGAGAAGACCACAGGTGGCACGGTGGTCAGTGGTTAGCACTGCTGCCTCTCAGCACCAGGATCCCAGGTTCGATTCCAGCCTCCGGCGACTGCCTGTGTGGAGTTTGCATGTTCTCTGCAGATATGCAGGTCAGGTGAATTGGTCGTGCTAAATTGCCCATAGTGTTAGGTACATTAGTCGGAGGAAAGCGTAGGTTACTCTTCGGAGGGTCGGTGTGGACTTGTTGGGGCGAAGGGCCTGTTTCCACACTGTAGGGAATTTAATCTAAGGAAGACGAAGCCCGTGGAATGTTTATTGAATTCATTCACAACCTTTACTGCCCATCCCTAATTGCCCAGTTAAGAGTCAACCATTTGGGTGTGGTTCTGGAGTCACATGAAGGCTAGACCAGGTAAGAATGGCAGATTTCCTCCCCTAAAGGACAATTGTGAACCAGGTGATTTTTTTTTCCCTGACAATCTGCAATGGTTTCATGGTCATCATTAGACTCCTATTTCAAGAGCTTTAGTGAATTCAAATTCTGCCATCTGCTGTTATCACCCCAGAGTCACTGGGACAAATTAACAGAAGCATTAAGGGGAAATCTTGCAGACACAGGGAATGACTGGAAGGACATACCAACAAGGTAGTGAGGGATAGAAGCAGCTTGAGATACGGTATGTAATATCTGCTGCATGGAACAGCCTGTCCTTGTGCTGGAAATTCAAATCTGATTACATGCGATCTAAAACGGAGACATTCTCGTAACACAAGGCACCATACAAATGCAAGAATCCATTTGACTGGGCCAACAAGCCACAAACCAGCATTTAATCAGCTTATTATCCACTGAATGCAGGTTTCCACAGAGATATTTCCCCTGCTCAGCTTTGGACAATGACTCCATTCATACCTCACCATATCATTTAAAATCACCTTGAAGTGCTCCACACAATGTATTCCTTTTCTCCAGGAAAGCAGTGCCAATAGTGTGGGCAAAGCCGACAGCCACTGAGAGTCAATGGCATCCCGCAAACCACAGCAAGAGAATCCAGCTGCCTATCCTTATGCTGAGGAAGGAGTACAAGATTAGTGAGAGTCACCAGTGTGAGGGAAGGTGATGACCTAGTGGTATTATCGCTGTACTGTTAACCCAGACACGCAGATAATGTTCCAGAGAACTGGGTTAAAATCCCACCACAGCAAATAAAATCTGGAAATAAGAGTCTAAATGATGACCAGGTGTCATCGAGACGTACAGCACAGAAGCAGACCCTTCAGTCCAAGCTGTCCATGCTAACCAGATATCCCAAATTAATCTAGTCTCATTTGACAGCACTTGGCCCCATATCCCTCTCAACCCTTCCTATTCATATACCTATCCAGATGCCTCTTAAATGTTTAAAGTTAAAAATCACAACACCAGGTCCAACAGGTTTATTTGGAAGCACCAACTTTCAAAGCGCTGCTCCTTCATCAGATGGTTGTGGAGTAAACAACTGTAAGACAGAGAATTAAATGCTGTAATAGTACCAGCCTCCACCACTTCCTCTGGCAGCTCATTCCATACATGCACCACCCTCTGCATGAAATAATTGCCCCTTAGGTCCCTTTTAAATCTCCCCTCCTCCCAAACTCTAAACCTATGCCCTCTAGCTCTGGACTCCCCAACCAAAAGAAAAAGACTTTGCCTATTTACCCTATCCATGCCCCTCATAATTTTGTAAACCTCTATCAGGTCACCCCTCAGCCTCCGACACTCCAGGGAAAACAGCACCAACCTATTCAGCCTCTCCCTGTAGCTCAAATCCTCCAAACCCTGGCAACATCCTTGTAAATCTTTTCTGAACCCTTTCAACCCTTTGATATGAGGGAGACCAGAACTGCACACAACATTTCCATTGTCGATTGTGGGAAAAATCTATCTGGGTCACTAATTTTCTTTAGGGAAGGAAACTGCCATCCTTACCCTGTGACTCCAGACCTACAGCAATGTGGTTGACTCTTTAGTTGCCCTAAGGGCAGTTAGAGATGGGAAATACTCATCCAGTGAATGAATTTAAAAGAAAACTCGCCTTCTCTTCAAATTTTACTCTCCCTCAGCCTCCAGGTGCCTCACCCCAAGGGTGGTACCCCCTTACATCAGTGACTGCGTGAGTACGTCCATCTTGAACAATACCCCCAACCAAAAGCCTCGGAATCAAACGTATGGAGAGCAGCCACTTTCCTCCACATCAAATCCACATCCTTCTCACATGCTCAAAGATTAATGACCTCATATCATAGTTGGTTCCTGAAAGAGTTAATTGATATCATGGGAAAAGCTCCACCCATCAAGAAAGGATTGTTACAAAGGGCTCTTTCGTCCAATGGTAATGTCCCTACCTCTCAGCCGGGAGGCCCAGGCTCATGCCCCAGTTGGACCAGAAGCGTGTCATAACATCTCTGAGCGAGTTACTTAGGAAATATATAAAGATGACTATTCCTTGGGATGAGCTGACTAATTCTCCACTATCTTCCAGGATGTTGCAGTAGCAACAACGTGCTCTTACTCTCAGGTCTTAACATGGACTTTCAGGTACAATGTAACTCGCTATTAAGTAGATTAATCTAAGCTTTATAGTTTATGAAGACCAAGCCTACCTTCTGCCAAAGACATCATGGCATCAATAATCTGGATTGATATGAAGAAAGGGGATGGGGGTAGTGAATCCATAAGGAGACATCCCAAATCTTTCAGGGGATTACAAGATGTAAGCTGGGACCCAAAGCTACACCAGCCCACAAATTGTGTTTCATTAGACACAGTGAAGGACATTGATCAGTATTTGCAAAGTGTGCACTCTGTAAATCAACATAAAACTAAATAAAGACTGGCTCCATCAGCATTTTTGACCAACCTGCTTTCCAGAATAGAACACAGCCACAAAGCCTTTGGTTTCTACCTTCAATGGGGGTCTGAATCTAGGGAGGTTCTGCTCAGACCATTGATGTGCCCTGCCCTGCCCAGCCTGGAAGGAGTGGGGGAAAACACAGACAAAAGGGGTGACCTTATCCCACATTCAACCTTCCAACTCGGCACCACCCTCACAACCTGTACATCTTCCTTCCCACTTATCTGCTCCACCCTCCTCTCTGGCCTATCACCATCCCCTCACCTTCACCTACCTATCGCATTCCCAACTACCTTCCCCCACCCCCCATTTATCTCCCAGCCCCCTTGGCACACCCCCTCATTCCTGATGAAGAGCTTATCCTTGAAACGTCGATCCTTCTGCTTCTCGGATGCTGCCTGACCAACTGTGCTTTCCCCTACTCTTCAACTCTGATTTCCAGCATCCGCAGTCCTCCCTCTCTCATTTTCTCCTCACATGCTCCTAAAAAGGTGTGAGCTCCTGTCACATGACAGGAAATGTGCATCACACCTTTTTTAAAACGTTTGTTCATGGAATGTGGGCGTCACTGGCTGGGCCAACTTTTACAGCCCGTCCTTAATTGCCCAAAGAAAGTCAATCACAGTGCAATGGGTCTGGAGTCACATGTAGGCCAGACTTGGTAAGGACTGACAATAACAAAAAGACATCAGTGAACAAAGTGAGCTTTTGCGACAATCAATCAATGGTTACACAGTCACCATGAAGTCAGCTTTTTATACCCGATTTCTATTTCATGGAGTTCAAATTTCACCATTGGCCATGGTGGGATTTGAACTTGTGCCCTGGAGCATTAGGCTGGAGCTCTGGGTTACCAGTTCAGTGAAATTACCACCCCCACACCACATCTTTCTCTGAACAGTTGGCATCCCATCCCTCAAAGGCTGACCACTCAGCATAGGGTGAATCGAAGTCTCTTCTGGAGTAGTCTCAATCTGACCCAGAGTAATCAAATAACATTCTCACTCCCTGGTCTCCTCCACTCCCTGGTCTCATATGGGATTACTTAGTCCAATTGGTGGTGTGTCAGTGCCCAGCCCTTGAATTATGGCCACGAGTACCACGAGTTGTCTGCTTCTGTACCACGAGTTGTCCGCTTCTGTACCACGAGTTGTCCACTGTGCCATCAAGGGAGAGAAATCAAGATCTCCCAGTATGGAGTGATGCACATGTCAACACAGTCACAAGTAAGCCACTCAGCCCCTCGAGTATGCTCTGCTACACACTAGCATCAGTTCCCCTTTATTGCTCATCCTTTAGTACCATGTAAGGGAATAATGGAACTTATCAGATCAGGAAGGTCGTTGATTCAATCCCCAAATCATCCAAGAATCAGCTGGCCCAAGACAGAGAATAAAAGACTAGGGAGATGGCCATTCAGCCTCTCAAGCTTCTTCCTCCATTCAATTCAAATCATGCCCAGAGATATCCTGCAAGTGCCACCACAAAACACATGAACTGTAGAGGTTGAAGGCACCAGCCTCTAAGCGAATGAAACATTTTGACCATTTGCAAAATTCTCAATGAATGTGGAGATATTCTCAAGTAGACAATTAACCAGGAATAATTTAATTTTCAGTTTAGGAATGGGCTAGATTCTCGTTGTGTGTTAGCGTTGGTTTAGTGTTTACTCCATTTTTCAAACCAACAGCAGGAATGTTCGATCGTGCTGCAAGTTGAGATCAGCTCAGATGAGTTGGGCAGCTTGGAAGAGAATGGTAGGTAGCTGCCAGTGGTTGCCGTGGGTGCTCTGTGGTCTGTGATATTGCTGTATGAATGTGATATGCGACATCCCTCTTGTGCTTTCACTTCTCTCTAAGGCCCTTCTGGAAGTCTGTCAGATTCTCTTCTTAGCTTCCCTGTCTTCAAGGGCTTGGGTGGGGAAAGATGGGTCAATGCACCAGATCCTGACCTGCCTAGCCCAATATCGCTCGCATTTGGGGGTATACAGCAAGTGGCCAATTGGATAGAACGCCTGATTTTCACCCCTACCCCAACCACTAACTTCACAAGCTCCAGCTGATATCTGATACCCTGTCTAATCGAAGTACAGGCCAACTAATTTACTGCATAAGGCATCACTGTTTTCAGTGGTGGTATAAGGGTTAAGCTCTGGAGAGTTGCTGGATCATGGTCAGGGACAGGAGTCATTCCATTTACTGATTTAAGGACATTAGTAACAGCCATACCCACTGGCCAAATGAAATCAGAATCCCTACAGTGTGGAAACAGGTCCATCAGCCCAACACTCACCCTTTGAAGAGTAACCCACCCAGACCCATTCCCCTACCCTATTTCTCTATATTTACCCCTGACTAATGCACCTAACCTACACATCCCTGAACACTATGGGCAATTTAGCATGGCCAATTCACCTGACCTGCACATCTTTGGACTCTGGGAGGAAACTGGAGCACCCAGAGGAAACCCACTCAAGACACAGGGAGAATGTGCAAACTCCACACAGTCACCACAGTGTGTAATCGAACCCGGGTCTCTGGCGCTGTGAGACAGCAGTGCTAACCACTGAGCCACCCCGATCACGTTAAATCTGTTAAAATCAGCAGCAATCTTGAATCAAACCTGATAGCTTCCAACACTTAAGGTCCCTGGCAATGATTCAAATATCTCATTGTTTGTATGAGTGTGTGTGAGAGTGAGAGTGTGAGAGAGAGAGAGAGAGAGAGAAAAAGAGAGAAAGTGTGAGTGTGTGGGAGATGATGTTGGGAGAGGAGGTGGCAAAGACTGTGGTGTTGGAAAAGCAAAGCCAATCAAGCAGCATCCAAGGAGTAAGAGTAAGAGATGACGTTTCGGGCATAATCCCTTCATCAGGAATGAAGAGGAGGAGGGACATGTGAATGTTGGGTGGGGAGGGGGGGGTGGCAGTGAGGGCTAGCTAAGACCAAGTGAGCAGGGAGGGGAAAGTGAGGGGGAGTGGGGGGGTGGAGGTGTGAGACAGGAAGGCCCTGAGGACCAGCGCACTGCCCAGGGTTCAACCTGAACAGCAAGCTCAGGCAAAAGAGAGCACAAGGCGACACAATCAGAAAATCTCAAAAATAAAACACACCCAAACTGATGGCAGACAGCACAGTAACTCAAGTTTTACAACTGGAGTTTTGATGATCAGTGTATGTCTCAATAACTACCATGGCAATTTCTATAGATTTTACCTTTCTTTGGAAAAAAAAAGCACTGAGCCATGAACAAGGCCTGGAACAGATCACTGTCGAGTTCACAAGACTCTCGAAGGCTCAGAGACGTACATTGGTCAGTGTTCCTGAATTTTCTGATAATGCAAACTGGCTCCGTTCCATCCTATTGTGTTGCATAGGTATAATCCAGCTCACCAAGGTGTTGCACATGGCAGAGGGAGGGAGTTGGGGTGGGGGGGGGGGGGTAAAGAAGGAGAGGTAGGTTACCTGTCAGATGAATATACCTTATGGTTACAATCCAGGCTCTTCCCTTGTGCTTTCCTAGCCTAGTGGCTGCGTTTGGGATCAGAAGAGGCCTCAGGATAAACCAAACGCCACATCCTCATATATTGCATTAAATGGTCAACAGGCAGAGGTTTAACAATTAACCTATAATCCTGAGCTGTTCTCCTCCAGATACACAGGATGTGTGCCGTGCTTACCTGTCCCTTCCAAGAGGTGTAAAGTTAATAGCGTGTCCTGCTTGGCCGGATTTATTTTGAGATACAAATTTAAAGAGAAGCTCCAGGACACCACGGTGCATACAACAGTCAAGTTAAAATTATTTCACATGTGGTTAAATATGTCTTTGCCAAGATGTATTTCTGACAGTCAGGAGGAGGAGGAGCTGGTCTCCAGAACGGGGCAGGCAGATGGATTAGTATTCACTCACTTTTCTTGCCACGACTGGTCAGATGTTGAGAGGGGATACCACATACAATGGAGCACAGAAATGTTATAGCAACTCAGGGCCTTCAGATGTAATCGCACAGCCAAGGCTGCCCTCACGTCTTACTGAGGTTATAACAGGCCAGCCAAGTTGAAACCACACGTTCTTTAGAGTTATCGGTGAACAGCCCTGTCAAATGGCCCATAAATAATGTGTAAAACAACCTTTCTTTGTCGCCAGCTCAATGTCAAACATCCAACTGCACACATTACAACCAGGACTATACTTCAGAAAGTACTTCAATAGCTATAAAGCACTTTGGGATGTCCTGGAGTCGTAAAACGATATGACATAAAAGAAAACTCTAGTTTCTTTTTATCTCCAAGTCAGGAAGTGTTAAGTGGCTTCCTTCAAACAAGATCCCAGGATTATTAGTCCCCAATCAACATTTAGTTTTACGGTAATCACACCACAACTGGAATGGGCTCAGAAATGATACACACTTTGCTGCCTCTCCCACATTCCAACAGCATGCTGCCTCCCCACAGCCACCTGAACAGTGGTGCACCTGAACTATAAAGCCCAGCGTGGCTACAGTGCCTTCAGGAGGAAGGGAAAGAGGAGGAATTTGTCAGGCTGTGTCCTGGTCAAGCCCAGCCCTCATTACCTTCAGGGTGGTGGTGATGACATTGTTGAGCCAACCTCACTGGCTAAAGAAAAATGGTTCTGGATGCCCAGAGGTTGGGAAGGGTGCTATATAAACGCAAGTTTGTTCTTCCCTCGAAAGGTCCAACTCTCAGGGAATGGAGCCCCATCTCTTTCACTTCAGGGCGAGAAGAGGGTGGGCGCTGACCAGTGTAGTCAAATGAAGTGCAAAAAAGACAGTTGATAATAAAACATGCACAGACTGGGATCGCTCAATTCTGCTCCGAAATACAAGGTTGGCAATCCTCCTGCATTGATTAAAAAAAACTCAGAGCTGGCAGTACCTTCCTTCGTCTCCAGGCTTCTGTGTGGTGACAAAACAAATGCCGGCAATAAACAGGGTGAAAAGGTCACCTGTAGGTTAGAAAATAAAACCCATCCAACAGGATGTTGCTGGGAATGGAGGGTTGAGAGTTATAAAAATAGACCAAAGAGACTGGGACTTCTTTTCACACAGCACAGAAGGTTCGGGGTGACCTAATAGAGTTTTATAAAATCACGAGGGGCATGGGTAAACCGAATGGCACGGGTCTTCTCCCTCGGGGGCTGGGAGGGGATGGTGGTCAGAATTAGGGAGGATTTTGTTTGAGATGGGAGGAGAAAGAATTCAAAAGCAGACGAGGGACATTTTGTTTCAAACACAGAGAGCGATTCAGGTGTGGGATGCACTGCCAGAGGAAGTGCTGGACCCAGGTACAGTTACAACATTCAAAAGACATTTGGATAAGTTCATGAATAGGAAAGGTTTGGAGGGGTATGCGCCAAGTGCAGTCAAGTGACTCTAGTTTAGTTTGGGATTATGGTCAGCACAGACTGGTTAGATCGAAGGGTCTGTTTCCGTGCTGAGAGATCCTATGACTCTATATAAAAATCCACGTCATTCTCAAATAAGGGCTGGACGTGAATGAAAGCAAAATACTCTCAATCATGGCCAGAACTTTGCAAGAGCACACTGTACAGATTTACTTTCCTTTTTCCCCTTCCTTCTGTAATAAACAGGTTGTCATCTGTTCTGGCCATTTGCCCTCAGTTTAGGAATTCGCCCTGCAATCCGAAAAGGGTAGAGAGAGCGAGAGAGAGAGAGAGAGAGAGAGAGAGAGCGAGAGAGAGAGAGAGAGAACGAGAGAGGCAGAGACAGAGAGAGAGAAACTCACCCAGAGCTTTTCCCACAGCGGATTTATTTACCATTGGACAACTTTCTAATTTTAGATTTTATTTTTCCACATCATGAAGCCGCCAGTGTTATCTGTGTGTGATCTCATTCAGGGATTCACAGTCACTGATGAGGGAGGGAGGGAGGTAGCAGCTCCCAAGTAAACAGTCCCTTCCCACTCCCAGGAATTCTCAGAACTTTCCTATTTTGTTCGATATCCCTCCAGGACGCTCAAAGCATTTTCAAGATTTTCCTCTTTCTTTCCTGCCCACTTAAACCAGCAACACCCAGAGAAAAAAGGTCTTCACCACAACAGAAATCACACCAGCAGAGCAAGTCAGCAATCTCATATCCATGGACACTGTGCCCCAAAGTGGATAAAGGAAAGCAGCCAGAACTGGTACAGGATGCAATGGGGTGGGGTGGGGAGTGAATAATGCCAACTTTTGCAAGGGAAGGAGGGGAACCTGGCAGATACAAACCAGGAGAAAGTGAGGACTGCAGATGCTGGAGATCAGAGCTGAAAATGTGTTGCTGAAAAAGCGCAGCAGGTCAGGCAGCATCCAAGGAGCAGGAGAATCGACGTTTCGAATCGACGTTTCAGAAGGGCTCATGCCCGAAACGTCGATTCTCCTGCTCCTTGGATGCTGCCTGACCTGCTGCGCTTTTCCAGCAACACATTTTCAGATACAAAGCAGGGGTCACTTGAAGCAATATACTGAAGTCAGAGCAACCATTGGGAGGGACTTCAAAAGGACACTGGCACAAGAAAATAAAAAAAAGTTCTTGCATGCAATGCAGCAGAAATGCTGCCATAGCAACCAAGGTCAAAGGGCAACATGTAAAATAGGTTCAGGTAGCACACAGACAAAGGCCAGTTCACCCAGGCATTGCTCAGGACTCAAATTCTCCCCGTGTTACACTTCTGAAAGAACAGCAGAAAGAGATTAAAAACTCTTACTTTATATTTTCAGACGTGTATTTAAAAGGAACAGTAAATGGACTACCAGTAATCTACTTGACAGGCCTTTTCCCAAATTGCAGAAAGTTAGACGTTCTGTCATACACTCACAAAAGATCAAACCCTCATAAATATATGCTCAGTGTCTACACGGCTGGCTTTGAATCATGTTTAATTATATACTTCTGTGATACTCAAACAATATTTGAAGAAACTCTTCAACAATGACGCACAAGTCTCTAAGGAGTTTTTCTGGCATAGCTGTAATGCTGTTTCTAGTCTCGATAGTGTCGATTGGGGAGTTCAAATACTTATTTTAAAAACAAAAATCGGGGTTCGCGTGTGGTGGAAAGGGGATAGCTATCTTCGGGTCATCCCAATCAGTTACACACTGGTCCACAATCTTCAGCACAACTGAAGAGACAGGTAGACACTCCGGTGTAGCGCACAGGGAGTGCTGCTCTACCAGAGGGGCTGACTTTGGTGATGAAGTGTTGAAATCAAGGCTCCATCTGCCTGCTCAGGTGGACGGTACATTTCTGAAGCACAGCATCCCTTGTGCCCAAAACTATATTCATCCTCAAATCAACATGACACAAACAAAACTTCCCCAGCCATTACTAAATTGATGTCTGTGGAAGCTCACTGTACACAAACTGCCCATTACAGCACAACAGCAACAACACTTTGTATGTACTTGAAGAAATGCAAAGTGTATTGAGAAGACCAGCAGTCCTTAAAAGAGCTATATAAATGCAAGTCTTTCCTTTGGCTGCTGATTTTAAGACTGCTTATTTACATTGCACACTTTTTGAATGCTTCACTCCCCTGGTATCCCTCCCCTCCCCCCCCTGAACGCACTGTTACAGAAGCACAGAACTGTTACAGTGCAGAAGGAGGCCATTTAGCCCACTGGGCCTGTACTGGTCACAAAGCAGCATCTCTCGAGTGTTGCACTGCAGACAACCAGTGGGGAGGGCGATATCACCATATCACCCAACCACAACCAGCTCAAGACGTGGGGTGTGGATATGTCCAGTGACACCATGTACACCCAACTGTGGGAGCAACACACAAAACACACAGTCACGTGGACGTAGGGACAGCCATGCTACAATGGTGACTCCAAATGGCACAATACTAGCGACTGGACAGACTACCACATGACTATTCCCCAACTTGGAATGAATTGAAATGAGAATGGGCTTATGGAAAACACTACAAGCACCTCATACTTCTGGTTTAGAAACTCCTCAAACTCCCAACGGCCACCAACTCCAAACCCCCTCGCCACAACGGAACTGGAGATTTGCAGGACTTCCCAAGGTGGGGATTACTGCCAAGAGCCAACATTGTACAAAAAACACATGGAATCCCAGTCATCAGTGGCCATCATAGACAATGCAAGCACAAACAACAAGAGCACACATGCACTCGTCCATTAGGAAGGAAGCAATGGCCTTGTTAATCCAGAGACCCAGGTTTGAATTTGAATTCAATTTGAGAAGAAATCTAACAAAGCCATGTCAAATGTCAAGAAAAAAAAACAACAAATCAGGTTCACTATCCTTACCTAGTCTGGGTACACGTGACTCCAAACCCACAGCAATTAATATTGCTGCCTCCTGGATAATCAGTGACGGGCAATAAACATTGGCCTAGCCAGTAACACACTCATCCCACAAATGAATAATAAAAACACTCAAGAAGCTTGACAAAGCAGCCCACTTGACTGGCACCACATCCACAAGCATCCACTCCCTCCACCACTGGCACTCAGTAGCTAATATCTACTACCTACAACATACACTGCAGAAATTCACCAAAGGTCCTCAGATAGCACCTTCCAAACCCACAACCATTTCCATCTAGAAGGATAAGGAGAGTAGATACATGGGAACACCAACCTCTGAAGCTCCCCTCCAAGCCACTCCCCATCCTGACTTGGAAATATATCGCCGTTCCTTCACTGTCGCTGGGTCAAAATCCTGGAATTGTGGGTCAACCCACAGCAGGTGGACCGCAACAGTTCAAGAAGGCAGCTCACCCCCACCTTCTCAAGGGGCAATTAGGGATGGACAATAAATGTTGGGCTCAGCCAGTGATGCCCATATCTCTCACACAAACAAATCTTTAAAAAACACACACAGGTTTATAAGGCACCTCAACAATCACAACCGTCAACAACCAGAACAGGGGGGAATAAACAATCCAAAAGACACTGCCCTTTTAAAATTTTAGGATTAGTTGAGTACGGGAGACTCCAACCACATGCACCTGCACCTGTTTATGAGGAGTTTAAGTAACATCCGTTCAAATGGAGTTCAACCATTTCCCACAAGCGTACGGTGTGTAATGGTTACCACAGCCCAGTCACTGCAGAGCAAGTCCGTCCTCTTGCTGTGCAAATGTCAAGTTCAATCAATGCACACGACCATGTGGTCTAGACTGAAGCAGCAAACTTCAGCTTACTGAACCAGTTTGTAAGAACAGAGAGCATTCTGTACTCATTATATTTTCACATATAAAACTGCAGAAAGAACACTTTGTTTCCTCAAAGCTTTGATGTCATTACCCTTGAAAAATTACTTTTAATAAGCTGTGTTTTGTGGACAACCAAATGGATGAAAAGACGTTAGGGTGCACTCAAAGGGACAATTAAGTTCAGCTGCAGGAAGACAGATGCAAGGTAAAGCTTCACTCATCTGCTGCCAGACCAGATCACCTCCCGCCCATATTCTCTTACCCAGACTTCCTGTGGTCACAGAGACCTACTGCCCATTCAGTGCTGAGCTCAGGCCTATTGGTGCTTTATTCCAAGGGACACAGAAGCATAAATAGGCCATTTGGCCCATCAAGTCTGCTCTGCCATTCAATGAGAAATTGGTGGATGTGATCATCCTGAGCTCCACTGTCTTGCCTTAACCCCATAACCCCTTGAGATTCCCCAATGATCAGAAACCTCTCTGTCTCAGCCTTGAATATACCTATTGACCCAGCCTCTTCAGCTCTCTGCAGTAAAGAATTCCACAGATTAACTACCACCCAAGAGAAGAAATTCATCATCTGTCCTGACCGAGCAATTCCTTACTCCACCTGTGAGGATCTGGTTATTATTCACAAGGACGTCACCAGAAAATCTGCTCTTGGAAATAAATCATTGAAAAGGAGGCTCTTCACAGCCAAAAGGTTTACTTTGGAATCCATCTCCCTGTAGAGTGAAGATTCTCCCATCAGGTGCTTCTTTCTAATTAGCTCCTCACCCGTTAGCTAATCACTGAGAAAGAGTTATGGGCAACATCACACCGTGGGTGGCACGGTGGCACAGTGGTTAGCACTGCTGCCTCACAGCGCCAGAGACCCGGGTTCAGTTCCCGCCTCAGGCGACTGACTGTGTGGAGTTTGCACATTCTCCCTGTGTCTGCGTGGGTTTCCTCCAGGTGCTCCGGTTTCCTCCCACAGTCCAAAGATGTGCAGGTCAGGTGGATTGGCCATGCTAAATTGCCCGTAGTGTTAGGTAAGGGGTAGATGTAGGGGTATGGGTGGGTTGCGCTTCGGCGGGGCGGTGTGGACTTGTTGGGCCGAAGGGCCTGTTTCCACACTAAGTAATCTAATCTAATCACTGAGTCACCGCTCAAACACAGTGCATGATTCTCTCCAGAAGGGGCTTCCCTTTCCCAAAGGAGAAAGGTCAGGGGGTTGGTGGCTCCACCCATCAGCTGGGCTTCACGTGTCATGACAAACAGCGAAGCCGGTTGATGAGCAACTTGTAAAATGCCCAGGCAGGTTCCAGCTGGAGGCTCACCCAGTAACACTCAGCCTTCCTGTGGAAGCCTGATCACTGAGATAGATGTGTTCTTGGATGCTCAGGGGATCAAAGGTTACAGGGGTGAAAAACCCATCAGCCATGATCAAATGGCCTAATTCCTGCTCCTATGGTCTTATAGAGATGGGCAGGAAGCAGTCACACCATGTCCCACATACAGGGCCTCCACCGACCTGTTTGCACGGTTAGCCATTTTGAGGTTTAGCCCATTTAGCCAGACTACCTTGTGACAATTACAGTCACATGACAGAATGTGACATTTGGGCCATCCCTCCTATTGGCATGTGACTTCAAGCCCATGCACCGAAAAATTATCACTCTTTGCACGTCATGTTGTGTCTGTCTGTCCATCTATCCAGGAAAGGGAGAACACAGCCAAATCCAACCGCATGTCAATGCCTCCCAGCACAAGGCCTAGGAGATGATGAGTGGGTCTCCAGCCACTTGTCAACAGACACTTTTAGGGGCATTGGATCAGACTAATCAAAGCAGCCACTTACTACAGAATGATGAATCTGGTGTCAGGGTTTGGGAGCATCTCAATGTATTACCAAAACAAAAAAAAAAATCCACAGGAAGCAAACACTTTGTTGTACAGACTGAAAAACATAAATCATGTCTGAAAGGAGGAAATGTCTACATTGCACCCTCTGTTTGCAGAACCCAAATTCACAACAATGCCAAGTCAGCCCTGAACATTTTCATCTGCAGAGCGTTCACATGCTTCACTGGTGCTGGGCTATGGCCAGGATGACCACCTACTTCATGGTCACACAAACATTACCAAGTTCATGGTCATTCCAAGCAGGGATCTGATAGCAACATGTAAAGATTCTGAGGGAGCTGGTGACAGCGTAGGCCTGGTGAGGGCTGGTAGTCTTCACAAGGGGAATCTATGACCTAGGCGACAGTTTCCAAAGAAAGGGATTTGAGAGGAGGAGGAATTCCTTCTCTCAGAAGGCAATGGGTCTTTACGCGTGCATCTAAATGGAGTCTGCACCTCGCCTTACTGCCACCATTTTTTTTTTAAGTGTAGGGATCCACAGGACCTGCTGAGTCTAGTGGGGCTGAAGAAAAATCACTGACGGGTGTAACTGGAATTGGCTCAAACAGGAGAGTAGTTCATTTCTTATTAGCATCTAGTTATCAGGAGCGGGGACTGAAATCCTGGGATCCCAGTACAGGTCATGGCTCGAGGATCCAGGACCCCTTACAGCACCGACTCCTGGTTATTTGGCCCTATTGTAACCCCTGGTCTTGGGCTCCGCGAGCTGCTATTTACTGTGTTGGTCTGTGCATTGAGTATAGGAGTGGAGAGGTCATGTGGTGGCTGTACAGGACATTGAATGCAATTTTCCAATAGTGGCCGAACCAATTTTAGTCTCGCTGCTATAGGAATGATGATGAGAAGCTTGAAAGCGTTCAGAAAAGATTTACAAGGATGTTGCCAGGGTTGAAAGGTTTGAGCTACTTTTTTCCCTGGATCATCAGAGGTAGTGGGGTGACCTTATAAAATCATAAGGTGTATGGATAGGTAATTAGAAAAGGTCCTTTATCCAGGGTAGGCAAGTCCAAAACTAGAAGGGATAGGTTTAAGGTGAGAGGGGAAAGATTTAAAAGGGACCTAAGCGGCAACTTTTCCATGCAGAGGGTGGTGCGTGTATGGAATGAGCTGCTAGGAAAAGTGGAGGAGGTTGGTACAATTACAGCATTTAAAAGGCATCTGGATGGGTATATGAATAGGAAGGGTTTAAAGGGATATAGGCCAAGTGCTGGTAAATGAGACTAGATTAATTTAAGCTATCTAGTCAGCATGGACGAGTCAGACCAAAGGGTCTGTTTCCATGCTGTATGACTCTATGACAGATACAGTCCCCATAACAAAGGGGAGAACCTGAATGGAACTCCTGAGCAGTTCTCCCTCCAAACCCATAGGACATCCTCATACTGGGTTGTGCTTATGCCACTCTTCAGCAATAACCCTTTCAAACCCATCCACAACAGTAGGTCTATGGAATCCTCCTCCCCAGACAACAGCTGAAACCGGGTAATTGAACATATTTGAGGCCGTGAGACAGGGGTCTGATCGACGTAGCTCAAGGGCATGCTTTTACTGATTGGCAGAGCAGGCTCAAAAGGATGAATGACCCACACGTGATCTCAGCTTAAATGCTGTTATGTAAATTCCAGGGAGGGCCATCTTGTTACAAAGTGGTAGTGCCCCTGCCCTGGACCAGGAAGGTCCGGGTTTAAGTCTCACCTGCTCCCGAGGCGGGTAATAACATCGCTGTACAGGTGGATTAGAAAAATAGGTTTCAAAAAAAAAAAAAACCTTGTAAATTCTAGGGAAGACAAAATGTACTTAATATCCCCTCAGTCTAACTATCCCCACCCTGCCAACTTTCTGGTAAATCTGCTCTGCACTCCCTGAGTCCAGTGTACCTGTGTAAAATAAAGAACTGTGTATGCTGGGGGTCTGCAAAAGAAACCGAAATTGCTGAAGGAACTCAGCAAACCTGACATCACTTGTGGGGTGGAAGGGGTGTTAATGTCTGGTTCGATGGACTTGACTCTGCTTTCTCCCCGCAGATGCTGCTGAGTGTTGCAAGCAATTTCTGCCTTTGTTTTATATCCTGACGTGGTGTGCACGGAACTGAATTCTTCAGTTCAAACATGAGCCCTCAGGGTGATGTATAACCACAGCAAATATTCCTCTGCGTTATTTTCCAAGCCCTTTGGATACAGAGGTTAACATTCCATAACATTCCATTCTTGGGTTTTTTTTGTACGTAACCACAGTATTTTAGTGATCTGTGGCTACACTATACTTACAGATAAGCACACCAATTGATGGTTGCACACTCAACAATTACGATATGTATCGCTGTGACCAAGACTGCAAGTAAATCCCTACTCCCTTCCAGGCTCTACCACCACTCCGCACCAACACCCCAAAACGCCCCCAAAAAATTTAAAAGGAACAAAAAGAAGAAAATTAACAAAAAGAAGGTAGGTCAAGAAAGAGGCCCAAGAAAGTGTCTTTCATCCCCAGGTCACCAGTCAGGGATTAATCAATCAAGTGCTACCAAACAGTTGGCCACACTGTCTAATCAACCCCAGAGGCTCCCAGCCTCATTCCTGAAGAAGGGTTCTGGCCTGAAATGCCGATTCTCCTCGAATGCTGCCTGACCTGCTGCGCTTTCCCAGGAACACACTCGCGACTCTGACCTCCAGCATCTGCAAACCTCACTTTCTCCCCAGGTGAAGCCCAGAAGCAGAAAATCTCCTCCTAAGATTCAACTTAATCTCCCTTTAAACAAGGAGCCTTTATTATAGATGTCACCACATCTGAAGGACAACGTGCTCCATCCCAGGGAGTATCTCCTGGCCACAGACTGCCCAAGAGCACTCAGTGGCAGGAACTGTCGCCATGAAGGTGCTTTTCGGCAAATCAGCGCCCGTCGCTGAAGAGAGAGGGACAGAGGAAAAAAGGGAAACACTCAAATTGGGAGAGGGACAATTAAAAAAAAAACTTTACAAAAGGCACCTTGAACCAGAGAACTGACTGAATGCCAAGATTGCAATCTGCCAGTGGAACAGGAGAAATAGTTGCTGGAGTAGGCCATACAGTACCTCTGTTGACAGTCACTGGCTCAAGGTTAGCTGGTCTATTTCCTGTTACTTGCAACACACAAATGACAGAAATGAATCATTTTATTTTCAAGAGTCTTTCTTTCTCTTCAGAATGTTATCAAAATGTTCTCGCTCTCAGTCCTTTCTCGCCAAGGCCCTCAAAGCAAGCAACATTTCTTTGAATGGACAAAATGTCAGCTTATCTCAATGCCGTATTGATCCAAAACAATAAAAAAAAAGTCAAAAGAATTTTTCAGCTGCTCAATTCTCTCTTAATGGATCAAGAGCTGCCTCTCTCCAGAAATCCCTTTCAGCTGCCATCAAGTTGATGGGTTTAAAAAAAAACCCTGTCCTAGTCAGTCACCTTCCACAGTGAAGTCTGAACGGATTCCCTCCTCTCCTGGAGAGGAAGCCGCAAGGATGTGGGGCCCACCAGGGCATTCCAGTCTTCCCAACCCCCAACCTCACTCCCTATGGTTCTGTGACTTTAGAACCATCACCATTTCTCAGGACACTTCCCCTTTTGCTTAAAACACCATCAGCCTTCAAAAGGAACCCCCTCCGCCACCCCACCCCCACCCCCACCCACGTCAAGAACCAAGATACACACTGTGCTCAGTTACAATTCCAGCTAACTAGCACTAAATGGTAACTAGTACCCAGGGATGCCTAGCTTATACTGGACTCAATCTAAAAAGGAGTGAGCTACGGGTCGCATTTCAAACTTTATTTCTTCACAGAACGTGCTATGTGTAAGCAAGTTTTGCTTCCTTTTCCTTCCCTACTCTGATCAGGAAGACACCCCAAGACTGAAGGGACGGTTTGGTGAGAAAGTAACCTTCCTGCAAATGGTGGCAGAATGCAATATACTAAAAAAAAGGTAAATCTACCTTAGTCTCAGAGGACTACTGGGCTGCTCTCTCATTGTACAGGGAGCACAAGAGAGAGATAATTGGTGGTGAGTTTAGACTGAGGGTCAGGCGAGGGGGAAAGAGGTTGAGAAGGACAGTCTTTCATGTTAACCTCAGCCAGTGTGTGAATTGAATCCACACTGTTGGTATCACTCTGCATTGCAAACTAGCCAACCAGCTCACTGAGCTAACCAGCCCCCATGCAATACAGGACAGTGACCTACAGCCCGTGAGCACCTGTTAGTGCAAGCACACAGAATTAGTAAAGTATCTCATACCTTGAGTCAGTGAAACCCCTCTACAGAAGGTTAACCTTGCGATAAATTATTTAAACCAGATAACAGGAAAATAAAACTGTTCTCACAGTAGATAACCCGATCCAGTGACAGACGACAGTAATAAGTGCGTGAAAAATGGCTGCTCCTAGATAATAACCCAACGAAAATCACCTCGGAAGGTATATTTATCAGCAACTACTGGGTGACATTCATCAGCTTTTTGGCGAAAAAATAAATTCATATCATTGCACATTTAACAGCAAACCCTGAGGTAACTAAGAAGCTGCACAAAAATAAATCTCCGTGAGTGCACTCGTACATAATTTATTTTCTATGCTTAATTATGTGGTGCCTGGGGATACGGAAGAAGCACTTTGAGACAAGTTTAGGCATGTGCAGTTTTGTCTGAAAGCCAAACTGTCCCCTTCAAAATAAACCCCGACTTCATCTATTGCGGTTCAGAATATGCAAAACACAACTCACAGCAGGTGGGTTTCACACAGAGCAGGGAGGGTTTGAACAGATCTGAATGGGCTCAGCTTTGGTCCCAACTCTGCACTTGTGTAATGCAGGTGTTGAAGTGTGTATTAATTGTGTTTTATAGTACCCAGGTAGTGGACATTAACTGAGGATTCACCTGAGCCACTGGCAAGACCAGAATGATTAGGAGAACAGGTAAAAAAAATGCTCTGTTAAAAAGAATATTGAGCGTCTTGTAAGGGGCTCTTGTGGTGCAGTGGTATTGTCCCTACCTTTGAGCCAGGAGGCCCAGGCATATGTCCCACACGCTCCAGAAGGCGTGTCATCACACTTTTCAATACATTGATTAAAAATGTTCTGAGTCTGCTGTATATAGACAATGAGGGGCACTGTGGTTGCTGGATTAAGAAATGCATTTTTTTTTCTGTTCATTCACGAGATGAGAGTGTCACTGGTTAGGCCAGCATTTATTGCCTATCCCGAATTGCCCAGTGGGCAGTTAAAATACAACCATGTTGTTGTGGAGTCCCATGTAGGCCAGATCAGTTAAGGATGTCAGATTTCTTTCCCTAAAAGAAAATGAGTGAACCAGGTGGTTTTCCAACATTCAGCAACTACTTCACAGTCATCACTGGATTGTTAATTTCAGATTTTTATTGAATTCAAATTCCACCGTCTGACATGGTGGGATTTGAACCGGGATCCTTAGAACACCTCCTGGGTCTCCAAATTAACAGTCTAGAAATAATACCATTAGGCCTCCTCTGCCCAACAGCAAAATAAAATTCAACTCTAAATAAATATAACCTGTATCAGATACCATGGTGCAATGATAACCTCTCTCACAAGGTCAGCAAAACAAAACAACTGATCACTGACTTCAGGAGGGAGGAGAACATGTCCCATCTACATCGATGAAGTGGAGGTTGAGAGGGTTGAGTGTGTCAAGTTCCTGGCAGTGACGATAACCAACCTGTCCTGGACTTCCCATGTACATGCGATGGTAAAGAAGGAACAACAACACTTCTTCCTCAGGCATCTCAGGAACATCAGCATGCCCTTAAGAATGTTCACCAATTTTTACAGATGGATCCTGATGAAGGGCTTTTGCCTGAAATGTCGATTTTCCTGCTCCTCAGATGCTGCTTGACCTGCTGTGCTTTTCCAGCACTACTCTAACCTTGACTCTAATCTCCAGCATCTGCAGTACCCATTTTTGCAGTATTTAATTGGTATCGAAGACACATGGACCATAAGAAACGACAGAAAGAGGATAAAATACTACTGACCACACCAGCATCCCCACCTGCCCAAGTATGTACGTTGGCAAAGTACAGTGTAATACTAGGGAGTAATGTCCCAACTGGTCAAAATGCCACAGAATCCCTACAGTGTGGAAACAGGCTCTTCGGCCCTCTGAAGAGTAACCCACCCAGACCCATTTCCAACATTATTCCTGACTAATGCACCTAACTTACACATCTCTGAACACAATGGACAATTTAGCATGGCCAATCCACCTAACCTGCACATCTTTGGACTATGAAAGGAAACCGGAGCACTCAAGGAAATCCACACAGACACAGGGAGAATGTGCAAACTCCACACAGTCACCAGAGGCTGGAATGGAACCAGAGTACCTGGCACTGTGAGGCAACAGTGCTAAACACTGAGTCACCATGCTATCTGATACACACTGCCCAGAATCTCACAAAACATTGGTCAAGTGCTA
The DNA here is from genome assembly GCF_047496795.1 of Chiloscyllium punctatum. Classification (NCBI taxonomy): domain Eukaryota; kingdom Metazoa; phylum Chordata; class Chondrichthyes; order Orectolobiformes; family Hemiscylliidae; genus Chiloscyllium; species Chiloscyllium punctatum. The sequence goes on along the minus strand of NC_092757.1, from coordinate 84,797,026 downwards.
TGGTGACATACTCGTTCCACAAAAAAAACCCCTAAGCTTCCTGGTTGCCTGCCACTTCAACACCACCTTGTTCCCTGGCCAAGGTCTCTGCCTCGGGCTTGCTGCAATGCTCATGCTTCCAGCTCCAAGCTGGAAGAACAGCACCTCATTTTCTGCTTGGGAACTCCACAGTCTTCTGGAGTTCAACAGTGTTAGGGCTTGAGCTGCCCCATGTCCCTACCCCACACCCACATACCAGGCCTTGTTATCACACAGTTTGCCATTACACACTACATATTGTTCGCCATTAACAGTCTCCATTAATAGCTATTCACCTTCCTCAGCAGATCATTATCCATTCCTTGGTCTGTCCAACTGTTCTTTTCTCTCCTTGGGCTCTATACCCACCTTACACCCTCCCCACCTTCTGCATATTAACCAACATTTTCCTAGCTACCATCAGTTCTGAGGAAGGTCATTCGACTCAAAAACATTAACTCTGATTTGTCTCCACGGATGCTGCCACACCTGCTGAGCTTTGCCAGCAATTTCTGCTCGTTTATTGTTGAGGTACCAGGAATGCTGATGGAACTGGCAGCCCAGAGGGGGAGGGAGAGTAGGGGCAAACTCTATAAGGAAGATTTGAATTACTATAGCTCAAAGTTACTTAATGGGTTAAGTAAATGTGTAGGAAACACTGTGCCAAGCTGTGCATAGCAAGATCCCATCATTGGCAGTGCGACGATTAATGGATTTATTTTTAGGTGTTGGTTGACGGATAACAATTGCCCAGGACACCAGGAGTAGGGTTGTTATTTTCCCTAGACATATGCTGCTGTGGGACCTCGGGGATTCACCTGCAGGTCAGGGAAAGCACCACCATCTCAGGTGTAGGAGTCCCTCAGGACTGGGACATCAGCACAGACCTTAAACTCAATGCCCCAGAGAGGTTGGACACAGCCTTATGTTGGAAAGGAGAGGGTTTGGTTGGGGGGGGGGGGGGGGGGGGGGGGAGAAAGAGAGTGGTGAGGTGGTGTAGAGAAAGAGGTGATGGTGGTTGGGAAGATAAACAGTAATAGAAAAGTTATGAAGGCATGCTATGAAGACGTCTCCAACAATCTCCCACCAGGAAAGACTGCCTAAAGGAGTTGACGACAAGAGAGCTGGACTTGGGACAATCAGAGCTGGAATTATATGAACAGTTGGCATGGGACTGCAAAATGCTGGCAGATACACATCACAGTACAGTCATGCTCCACACAAATTCAGAGGAAACAAATTTTTTAAAAATACAGACATGGGTAACATTTCAGCAAGGCCACACTCCTGGATCAGAGATCAAGTCATTACAAAATAATAGCGATCGTTCCAACCCCCACAGGTTTGAAAGGTTCCATTCTGGATTCAAGACCTCACAGGGCTTTTTTCCCCCAATGACAGAAAAACACAGAAGAGGCCCTCAATGTCACAGACATCAATTGTGTTGCCAACTGTGAGGAGACATTCCTGGAAATTTGTCTGCATGGTCTCCTGCCCCCACCCTCACCCCATTGTCTCCCACCCCAATATCCCACCAATGACCGCCCCACGTATTATTCACCAGCGCCCAATGGTCTGTCACCCAAGTGAATGATCCTTGACCATGAGCCCCAACATCATCTTTCACTGAAATCCAATATCCTTTTTCCTCATAAAAGGAACATTCTGAAAACATGCAATTTAAAAATAATTTCTCAATGCACCCATGAGAGCTCTCTTGGGAATCACCTATTGAGTCACTGTCCAGGGGATTGATTTTATTACCCAGAGACATCAAAATGAAGCTGGAAGGCAAGGAGCTAGAGAGAGAAAGAAAAGGCGAACAGGCAACAAAAGGAGGGGCAAAATGGGGGCAAGAAGGTAGCAAGGTGGAGGAGAAAAGGGGGCAAGGTGGAGGGGAAGAGAAAGATGGAGTGGAAAGGAGGGAGAGAGGAGAGAAGGATCAAAGAAAGGAGTGAAGGAGAGAATGATGAGAAAAAAAGAAAAGAAATGAAAGAAGAAGAAGATCAAAAAGTAGCAACGTGGAAACAGAAAAAACGAAAGCCATTTGAGAGAAAAAAGGGGGAGAGAGCGCAACAACATGCCATCTGCAGAAGCCACAATAAAACCAGCCACACGGGCAAAAGGAGACAGAGAGATCAGAACAAAAAAAAAGAAATCTTGGCCTTTGTTTAAGGATGTAACACACTTGATAGATTTGAATGACAGTCAGAAACCCCTGGAGGGTGCAACAGTCTCTGAACACACTCCCAGCCAGCTGTTACTCTCCATCATAACCACCATAAAGGATCAATGAGTGCTCTCTGAAAGGGACCCATTTCCAAATAAACTTCCGGATCCTGGAATGCTGCTGGTCTGCTTTACCCAGACACTCAGCCCACCCTGGGATTTCACCTTGGCTGTGAGCCTACTCCATTCATAAAAATTTTTTTTTTTGTTCATTCATGGTATGTCATTGGCAAGCATTTATTGGCCAGAGGGCAGTTAAGAGCCAAGCACATTGCTGCGAGTCTGGGGTCACATGTAGGACGGCAGTTTCCTTCCCTACAGGGGATGAGTGAACCAGATGGGCTTTTCCGACAATCAACAGCACTTAGGTCGTCTACTTTTTTATTCCAGGTTTTTAATTGAATTCAAATTTCACCAGAACATTAACCTGGGGTTCTGGATTCCTAACCCAGTGACATCATCACTACACCACACCTCCCCTATAAATTCAAGCCCGTAACAGGATAAATCAAATGGACAGGCTTCAGTCTCTGTCAGTAAAGCGATTCACAAACATCCAAATAGTTATTATTTATGGTTTTGATGGTCATTGTTGGCCACCCCCTCCTTCCTCAACATCACACCCACTGCGAGTTCCATCAACAGCTAGAGCTAACTGATCATGGTTTGGCACTGGGCACTTGCATTTCAGAGTGCTCTATTCTCTCATTGGGGCTGCGTCAGAGAAAAATAAGTTGGCCGAGTCATCCAGAGGGGATGGCGGAGAGGCAATGACACGGGACTAGAAATCCTGAGACATAGGCTACTGTTCTGGGGGCACTCTCCTGGTGACCCACAGTGAGAAAGACAGAGGGAATGAGTCAAGAGCCATTCGGAATCCCCACACCAACATTCTTCTGTAACTCAGGAGGGCCCAGACCTGGTTTAGTGAGAGGCAGTGACACAGCAGCCATGTCACTAGTCTGATAACCCTGAGGCCCCAGACCATTGCTCCAGGAGATTGGGATCAAATCCCACCACAGCTTCACCATAGAACGGAGAGAGATTGTTGTGAAAACCCATCTGGTTCTCTCATGTCCCTTAGGGCAGGAAATCTGCCACCCTGGCTTGGTTCAGCCTGTTCCAGATCTAAAGCAATCGACTTGGCTGGTAACTGCCCTCTGAAATGGCCGAGCAAGACATTTAACGCAAGGGCAACTCGGAATTGGCCACAGGTACTGGGCCTTGTCGGTAACACCCATATCCCACACGAAGGAATGAGGAAAAAGAAAGAGCTCATTAAAAAAAATCTTTTGAGCCAAATGGAGGGCCACAGACTCGAGGAAGGACCAAGCACCAAGCTGAGATCTTCCTGTTTTAGTGTTACCAAGTGAGATGCCAGGGACGAGACAGAGAAATTTCTTATCTGCGTTTTTTAAGGACTTCATGGAGCCAAGTCTTTTTTGATTTAACTCCCAATGCCAGGTTCTTAAGGCCCACAGATGCCTTAAGGCCCACAGATGCACAGGTCCTGGCATTATCTGACCTGCAGCGAGTCACACAGGTAGCTGTGCTGGGTTGTAGAACCATCCTGAGAGGCCCCATTGCAGTTCCTACTGTCTCTCCTGCAGGAGAAGATTTAATAACAAAATTTGAACTCCGCTCTCAATAAATAAAAGGGGTCATTTATCATCGCACAAATGCACATATTGATTGCACTGTGCAGTTCCTATCCAACTCCTTCACACTCTTCACAGCTCCTTTACTGAGGAGCATTCCAGTACTGCAACACCTCACACAGGATACTGTGCAATAAATCATGTTTAATTTTCCCTCTTGCATAGCTATTAATCATTGTGGGCTTGTTCATTGGTCTGAATTTAAAAAGCTCTTAATATTTGAGCTAGCTCTCATTCAGTCAGACATGTTTCCTCTCAGTCACTGACAGTGGGAAGGCATCAGCTTCACTCTGGCCCGAGGTACTGTATCCATTCCTGCACTGGCTGTACACGTTCCATACGTACATCAAGACTGTAAACGCAAATTGGCTTTGCATCACACACCAAACAAAACCTTCCAACCGCATAAACCCACGTGAAGCCAAATCACCAACGAAGGCTGGGACAGAACATGATCACCTCACAATAATCACCTTCATCATCGAGAAAGGAAGGAGATGGAATGCTAGAAACTATGGGCCAGTTAACCTAACATCCGCCTTCAGGAAAAGGCTAGAATCCATGACTGAGGAGGGGATAGCAGGTCATTTAGAACATTGGTTAGGCCACATTTGGAGTACTGTGTGCAGTTCTGGTCGCCTCACTTTAGGAAAGATGTGGAAGCTTTGGAGAGGGTGCAGAGAAGATTTACCAGGATGTTGCCTGGAATGGAGAGTAGGTCGTACGAGGATAGGTTGAGAGTTCTCGGCCTTTTCTCGTTGGAACGGCGAAGGATGAGGGGTGACTTGATAGAGGTTTATAAGATGATCAGCGGAATAGATAGAGTAGACAGTCAGAAACTTTTTCCCCGGGTACAACAGAGTGTTACAAGGGGACATAAATTTAAGGTGAAGGGTGGAAGGTATAGGGGAGATGTCAGGGGTGGGTTCTTTACCCAGAGAGTGGTGGGGCATGGAATGCGCTGCCCGAGGGAGTGGTAGAGTCAGATTCATTGGCGACCTTTAAGCGGCATTTGGATAGGTACATGGATGGGTGCTTAATCTAGGATAGAAGTTCGGCACAACATCGTGGGCCGAAGGGCCTGTTCTGTGCTGTATTGTTCTATGTTCTATTGTAATACAATCAGGCAGAGTCTTCATGGCTTTGTGAAAGAGAAACCATGTTTGAGATATTTATTAGAGCTCTGTTATAAGCAGGGTGGATAAAGGGAAACCAGTAAGTTTGATTGCATGTGCATTTCCAAAAGGCATTTAATAGATGCCAAAACATTGCACAAGGTTTACTTGGGGGAGATTTATCAGCATGGGCAGAGGACTGGCTAACCAACAGAAAATGGAATTTCAGGATAAAAGTCATTTTCACATCAAATTCCAACTAGTAGGTTGCTACAGGGGCCTCAAATAATTACAATCTATATTAGCAAGGATTAAGGTACTTATCCAACTGTAGCAAACTGTTCAGGATACAAAGATACGTGGGAAAGTTAACAATGACGATAAAAAGAGCCTACAAAGGTCAAGTGAATGGGTAGAAATTTGAATGATGGGGCCATTGAGAACAGGTCACCAAGAACTTAGAGACAGAGTCAAGAGTGTGGTATTGGAACAGTGCAGCAGGTCAGGCAGCATCAGAGTAGGAGGAAAATCAACATTTCAGGCAAAAGCCTTCAGAAGTCAATTTTCCTGCTCCTCGGATACTGGCTGACCTGCTGGGCTTTTCCAACACCACACTCTCGACTCTAATCCGCACGCTCACTTTCAAGTAGAGACAGAGCTGTACAGCACAGAAACAGACCTTTCAGTCCAACTTGCCCATGCCAACATGCAGATATCCTAAACTAATCTAGTCATGCCAGCAGGTGGCCCCATATCTCTCTAAACCCTTCCTATTCGTACACCCATCCAGATGCCTCTTAAATGCTGTAATTGTACCAGCCTCCACCACTTCCTCTGGTAGCTCATTCCATACACACACCACCTCTGAGTGAAAACTTTGCCCCTTAGGTCCCTTTTATATCATTCCCCCCACACTGGGCCAAACAGAGTTTTCAAGAAGCACCTTAGCAAGTGGAGGAATCACCCCAAGTGCAGAACGCTTGATGTAGGTCCATTGGTAGAGAGATGAGGGAAATTGCAGATGCACCAGTGACCCAAATTGGCAGACAACAGATGCCCATCCATGGCCTTCCATCCAAACATCAATGTCAACAAAGTGTGAGAGCTTCCCATTTCCAACAGGAACAATAGCAAGTGGCTAGGACCCTGATTCAAAGATGGGGCCAGGTTTAATTCTACGCTCAGCTGGCACATCCCAACCTGGTGATGGGGGGGGGGGGGGGGGGGGGGGGGGTGAGAGAAGGGAGGTGGCGTGCAAACCACATCAATCCTGACCAGGGAAGGGGATTGGGGGAGGGGGGGGGGGGGGGGGGGGGGGGGGGGGGGGGTTGACCACACCAATCCAGCCAGGAGGAAAGGTGAGGGGGGGGGGGGGAGAGATCCCCGAGGCTTCTAATCCCTGATGGACAACGGTGCTCAAATGATGCCTTTGGATGAGGACAAGATTGCCACCCAGCCCCCTCACACATGGAAAGAAATGACTCCCGGCCAAGGGAACAGCTGATAAACAAATATCCAAAAGACCCACACCTCCTGAAATGACCAGCGCATGCAAGGAAACAAAAAAGTAAAAGTAAACTTGCATTAGACTAGCACCTGTCACAACCTCAGTACATGAAGTGTTTTACAGCCAATGAAACATTTATTTCCTTTCTTTTACTATTTTAAATGGCTAGAATCCTTCCAGTATTTTGTTGACTTCAATATATGTAAGTAGGACAGCCATTATTCACAGAGCGATGAGTTAACGAATTAGCTGCACTAAGGGAGGATAGACACTGGCTTTCAATAAACCTGCTCTTCAAAACAGCTGCATGGGATCTTTAATATCCACTGGGGAGGGGAGACAAATCCTTGGGGCTAACAGTGAAAAGATTCCCCCCCGACAGTGCAGCACCCCCTTTGTATTGCAGTCAGATGTCAGCCTCAAGTTTGTGTTGTAGACTCTGGAGTCAGAATTGAATTGATACCGCCCGGACGTTGGTGAAGGTGGTACCATCTTAGGCACAATTAGGAGGGGGACAAGCCAAGGTGAAAGGAATAAAACAAGGTGCCAACTATAATGTCACAAGAGATAAACCTTTTGTTCCTTTCCGAAAAAAAAACACAGACAGGACAACATTTGAGAGAGATACACTTCCCCTTTAAGATGATGTCACTCTCAAGGAAGCTTTGCATGAATTTCTCGTTTGCTGGGTGACCTTCAGACTCCAGTCAGCTCAATGGGATGTCTGCTACGAGTCAGAGCAAATCCTCACTGGGGAGAAAAAAAAAGTGAACACTGCTACCAACGACAGAGCCCTGCACAGACACATCTCACTGTCACATCGTCAGCAACAAATAAACCTAAATGCACTATTAAAGGCCATCGCAATCTACGCACAGAGTGAACGCCAACAAGACCAAGATTCCTTCATAAAGCTCAGAGTGTGTGTGCAGGAATACAGGGCATGGTAAACGCAAATGTGGCTTTTTACCACACACACACACACACACACACACACACACACGTTCCACATAGCAGGATCTAATTTCCCCACAGTGTACCCCAAATGCCCAGTCACATGGACCTGATCACAACAGTTCCTCATCAAATGAGAAAGGTCTTGAGTTTATCCTGTGAGATAGCAGATATTTCATCAACTCAGGTATACTCTAGCGTCCAGTGTCAAAGGCTGTCATCTAATCACCCTGCGATGGAGACATGTAATCTCAGCTGAAACTGGGCTGCAGTACCGAGGGAGTGCTGCACCGCTGAAACTGTGGGGTGACAGAGTATTCAAACCACACTATTCGAGGATGTGCAGGGATGGAGTTCTGACCAACACTGACCCACTAAGGTTATCAAAAACAAAATCCTGTCATTAAGGCACTGCTTTCTGTGGGATCCTGCTGTGCACAAATTGACGACCACACTGTTCTACATCATAACTTGCATTTATGTAGCGCATTCATCAAGGTAAATTGAGGTTGAGGGAGGAACACCAGAATTTAGGCCCCAGGCAGCCAAGGATACAGCCACCACCAATGGGTGTACAAGGGGCTATATTTGTCCAGGGCACAGAGATCTTGGATATTTGAGGATGTCACAGAGATGGGTTGAGCATGTAGCCAGTCTTGAAAACAAGGCCAAAAATTCTAAAACAGAGGTATCAGCAGATCCAGGAATGGATGTTAATTCAGCGAGCACACAAGTGATAGGTGAGCAAAGCAGAGTTTGAAAGACAAGAAAGTCAAGTCTGGAGGTGACACCACACAAAAGGCTACAAAAGCACTTGGGGCTGTCCTGAGAACATACAAAAGACATCATATAAATGCTAACTTCTTCCCTTTTAGATTACAAATCAATTCTACTGTTATAGAGATATACATCATGGAAACAGACCCTTTGGTTCAACTCGTCCATGCTGAACAGATATCCCAACCCAATCTAGTCCCATATCCCTCTAAGCCCTTCCTATTCATATACCCATCCAGACGCCTTTTAAATGTTGCAATTGTACCAGCCTCCACCGACAGCTCATTCCATACATACACCCCAATACTCTGCATAAAAAGTTGCCCCTTAGATCCCTTTTAAAATCTTTCCCCTCTCACTCTAAACCTATACCCTCTAGTTCTCCCCCACCCCAGGGAAAAGACCTTGCATTTTAACCCTAACCGTGCCCTTCAATATTTTATATTCTTGCGCACACAAAACCAGGATTCCTAAAATAGTTCAACATCTGTCAGGAACAGAATGTGCCCATAAGGTTGATGCCTGTGTTCCTTTCCTGGTAAACACCTTGTATTAGCAAACAGCAAGACACCTTGCAACAGCTGACTCACTCTGCAATGTACACAGCAAGCTCCCAAGCCTTCGCCCCTGGCCTGTGTTGAATGAGCCAGTCTCAGGTTGATGCCCAATGGAATAAAGCCGCAATGTTAAATTGGAGAGATGGGGTGAGCGATAGGGCATGACAACATAACCAAAGCGTTCCATTCCAGATAGCCAGGTGATGCAAACTAAACAGAACCTAAACGTTCCCCACTTTTGGAAGGATTTACTTAGAGACCTCCACGCATGCACCGCCAATCCCATTGACTGACTTTCAGTCTGCTCCTTTTTATTGAAGTACAACTGAATGACCACCACTTCAATAAAATTATAAATACAATTAATGTTACAATGAACAACAGTACCAAGGATGATGACACCATGAGTTGTTTTACGCTCAGCTGTCATTTACATGTCCCAATGTTAAATCCTTCCCAAAACCTGACAGCGGACAGTCCCATTGTCAGCCTTGCAATGATTACAGGCAAGGGACGTCCAAGGAAAGGCAACCCCAAAATAAACTCTTGCGGCTTTTGGAGAAACAGGACCATTTCACCTGATCCATCAGGAACCCTTTTGAATAGCAAAGGGAAGACCAGCAGTAACTGAGACTTCCCAGGTCCTCACCCTGTTCAAGGCCAGGCTCTGACTCATTGCTTGGCAACAGGAGATGGCTTGATGCCTCACTGTTAGAGCAACATCTGCCCTGGGGTTGCGGCACTGGAATATATAGGAGGCTGCATCCCACATGTGCACACACATGCATGGACATACACAAACTGTACAGAGACACACACATAGACAAAGATGCACAAATTTCAGAGACAGACATGCATGAGCCCACAGACATAAAACCTAAACACAAATGACACTGAGAAAAACATGTGCGTGTACACCTGCACAAATTACACAGAAACACAGACACCTACCAAGAGCTTAGATGCTTCTGGAAACACCTGTGTCAAAATGGCAGGGAGGGTTAACCACTGGCAGCTATCACCCAGACTAGAAAGGCTAGAGTCAGAAATTGCAGAGTCTCCTGCACTCACTTGGATGATGCTCCCACGAGGGAGCATTGATGATAACCCAAAGAAGAGGAAAGTAATGGTGAAACAGCTTTACCTCCTCTGCTAGCCAATGAAGTACATCTTTTTAACATGCAGTCAAGGTCTGCCAACAACAGAGAAAGAATCTGCTCACTCCATTTGGTGTATTGTGAGCAGACCTGGGCACCACTCCTTGGGAAGGATATATTGACTTTGGAGGGAGAACAGTATAGGTATACAAGAATAACTACCTGGACTTCAAGAGTTATGTTCTGAGGAAAGATTAGACAAACTAGATCTGTTTTCTCTAGAATTTAGGAGGTTATGGGGTGATCGGATTGAAGCCTTCAAAGATATGAACAGGAAAGACAGTGCAGATAATGATTAGCTACTTCTACTGGTTGGAGATTCCAGGATGAGGGAAATGTTCTGAGAATAGGAGTTCAATCTGGATAAATGCAAAGTATTGTATTTTGGTACAATCAATAAAGGAGTAGGGCTTCACCGTTAATGGTAGTGTCTTGTTGTAGAACAGAGGGACCTAGGGGTTCAGGTACATAATTCTTTGAAGTTTGCATCACAAAAAGACAGTGTTTAAAAAGGTGTTTGGCACACTTGCCTTCATTGCTCGGTCCTTTGAATATAGGAGTGGGGAACTCACGTTGAGGTTGTACAGGACTTTGGTGAGGCCTCTTCTGGAGTACAGTATCCAGTTCTGGTCGCCCAGTTATAGGAAGGATATTATTAGGCTGGGGAAGATTCAGAAGAGATTTATCAGGATGTTGCTGGGTATGGAAGGTTTGAGTTATAAAGAAAGGCTGGATAGGCTGGGACGTTTTTCACTGGACTGTAGGAGGTTGATACAAATTTATAAAATAAGGAGGGATATAGATAGAGTTAGTGGCAGCTGTCCTTTCCCTGGGATGAGAGATTTCAAGAGAGGCGGCCACATTTTTTAAAAGGTGAGGGCGAGATTTTAAAAAAAGACATGAGGGGAAAATTCTTTACACAGAGGTAGGTTCGCATGTGGAATGAACTCCCTGAGGAAGTGATGGATGTGGGTACATTAATAAAAGAAATTTGGCTAAATATGAATATGAAAGGTTTGGAGGGATATGGGCCAAGAGCAGGCAGGAGGGAGCAGTTTAGTTTGGGGCATTCTGTTTGGCATGGAATGGTTGAACTGAAGGGTCTGCTTCCGTGCTGTATGACTATGACTCTGCAAGAGATATTAGGAAGCACTTCTACACACAAAGGGTGGTAGGTGTTTGGAACTCTCGTCCTCAAAAGGCAGTGGACGGTGGATCAGTTGTTAATTTTAAATGGGAGATAATTTTTTTGTTCAAAGGTATGAAGGGACATAGGCCAAAAATTGACCATGATCTAATTGAATGGCGGACAGGGTTGGTAGGAGGGGGGTTAAAGGCCCAGTTGTGTTGCTATGTTCTAAGGAGAAAAGGAGAAGGAAAGATTCAAGGCAATATAGTCGAAAACTGCCTCATCTTTAATGGCACACAGCACCTGGTATTACAGTAATACCAGCCATTACAGCTAAATAAAAGATGTATGTTATATATAGTTTGGAGTACACTCTATAATCCACTGCACTCAAGTGGGCATTTTTGAAAAGTGATTTTTGAAAATTCTCGGACACCCACTGTGTTAACTCCCATGACGAATTCACTTTCACCACTCAATCCCAATCTACAAATCCTTTGTACACCGCTGAAAATCCATTTGAAAGTCACCATCTGTGCAAAGTGCAATTTTAATTTTTAATAAACATTATACTAAAGCGAATTAAATGATTCGAGCCAGATAAAACAACAGTTTGAGCAACCTGAAAATATAATTAAGCGAGTTCATATTTAAAATCAACACTGAAATTAACACTGAAATCGTCAGGTCATTTAGAAGTAATGGAATAAAATATTGAGAGAGAGGAGTTAATCTCTCTCACTGGCTGGCTAAGATTCTGTACCTCTCCCACACCTGGACTTTAACAGCTGACCATCGTGAGCTCAAAAGCAGGGAGCCAGAGATGACTGCTAAAAAGAAAGTCTTGCATTCAAATAGCGCCTTTGAGCCCTTCACAGCTGACTGGGCACATTCAAAGTGCCGTCAATGATGGAAAGGAAGAAACATGGGCAACCTCCTGCAGGCAGCAATGAGCTCATCTGTTTATGTGATGGTGCAGATTTGGTGGTGGGGGTTGGGGGTGGAGAATAAATTTTACTCCGAGGAACTCCTCTGCTTTTCTGGAAAGCAGTGTCTCTAGAATTTTATAGCCACTCGAGAGCAGAAAGGCCCAAAAGACGCCACCTCCAACAGGACAGCACTCTCTCAGGGCTGTGCTAGTGTCACCCCCTTCAGTTTTACACTCCAATCTCTGGAGGGGGCTTGAACCCACAATCTTCAGACTCAAGAGGCCAGAATTCTGTCCATCAAATTGCAGCTGACACCATAGTCATAACCAAACGTCAAACAATTTCTCTGTGTCAGAGGATATGATACTTGACTGGAAGTACCTAGGTGGTGGGATTGGGGTTTCTTTTTGGATGGGCGGAGGTGGTTATTATAGGAGATGGGAGGGGAGAGGGAATTTTACTGCAGATAGGTACTTCGTCAAGAGGGAACAAAGCAGATTATTAAAAAAAAACGAGACAATGTCTCTAAATAGAACACGCAGTCTCCTGCTCTGGCCTACTTACAATGAAAAATGAAAACTTGCTCTCTGCATTAGATTGAGACAGATACCAATGAGCAAGGCAGCTATGCAGAGATCAAGACTTAGCAAGGGGCCAGCTGTAAATGTCAGAATTTTCATAAGAATACCAGGAGCACTCAGGGGAGTTTGCACTCCACGTCCTCAACTAGAAAAGAACAGTTTTCAACAGTTTGTTTTGAAAAGGCGGTCTGAGAGATGTTGACGAGGAAAAAGGGTAAGCAAAAGGGCAATCTGTGATGCCTGTTTGAAATGGATGACTTTTATAGCCACCCGCTACGTCATCTGTACCAGGAACCCAGTTTGTGCCACAGCTCTTCAAGTGACACCAGCTCAGTGGCATACAATCTGACAAAAGGTAAACTAAAGGTAAAATCAGCCCAATCCCAGAGGGCCACAGGGGCGCTCTCTCATTACAGACACACACGAGTGGTGGTGGTGGTGGTGGTGGTGGTGGTTTAACCAGAGGATCACCGAACCTCAGGCCAAGGGAGAGGTTTTGATGGTGGGACCATCACGGCAACCTTAGCCAGTGCAGGAATTGAAACCACACTGTTGGCACCATTCTGCATTCCAAACCAGCCGTCCAGCCAACTGAACCACCTACCAAATCTGGGATGCACAGCAGGAGAAGTAAATTGAATGGAAGGAACTTGAAGCAAGTCACAAAAAGGGAGGAGTGTTTCCAAAATGAGGGGGAAGGAACAGGGGTGCGGATCAGATTGGCAGCTCTCTCGAAAGGGCTTGCACAAGACTGTGGGGGCTAAATGGCTTCCTGTGGTAGATCATTCTGAGCTTCCAGGAACTGAACAATTCCAGTTCATGGAAAGCAGAAATCAAAATGTCTTTATCCGGCTGCACATCTCTTTAAAGAAAGAGATCTAGGAAGGAGTGTGCTCTGTCGACATTCACTTTCCCAAACAGACAGAATCCACAGCCTAAAGGCTGCATCTCCCACATTGTGCCTGGCCTGAATGACTATTATTGTGGGCAACAGCAGACTGTGGAGAGCATCACAACTCAATATACTCCCTCTATCAAACTCCATGCATGAGCACACCCAATGAGATAGCTAGAAAATTAGCGACTCTGATCATGCTGGATGCACGTTTATTCGCTGAGGTGGAAGGTTCATTTTCAGACGTTTTGTCACCATACTAGGTAACATCAGTGAGCCTCCGGATGAAGCAGTGGTGGTGTAGATCGCTTTCTATTCGTGTGTTTGGGTTTCCTTGGGTTAGTGATGCCATGTCCTGTGGTGACATCATTTCCTATGGTGATGTCATTTCCTGTTCTTTTTCTTAGGGGTTGGTGGTGGTAAATGGGATCCAAGTCTGTGTGTTCGTTGGTGGAGCTCCGGTTGGAATGCCATTCTTCCAGAAATTCTCGCTAATTCTTATCATGCATTTATACAACACCTTTCACAGAAAGGTCCCAAGGCACTTCACAGGAACACTGAAAAAATGTGAGAGAGATATACAAAGAGATTTTAAGGTGGGTCCCCTAAAAATGTGATTCACTCAATGTTTTAGTTGCACAGTGGTATGGCACTTTAATCAGTGATGTGCGAGAGGCTAGAATGAGAGAGATGCAAAGAACTTTGACTAGTTATCAATCCCAACACTTAACTAAGGAACAGTGTGCTAACTGTAATATCCCAAAATCTGTTAGCATGATACAAACAAGAAGTCAACTACAGGGCCGGCACAGTGCGGAGGCAGAGGGGTATAAGTCTACTTCACTGAGCATGGTAGACAGTTCAGGTAGATCCCCAATATTGACTACACCATAGCCCAACTCTCTGCGGAAGGAGCATGTGCTCCAAAAGCTTGCAGTTTTCAAATAAATCTGTTGGACTATAACCTGGCGCCATGTCAATTTTGATTTTGCCTACCCCAGTCCAACACTGGGACCTCCACATCAATAATCCCAGTGTGCACTCTCTGCTATTTAATCTAACTTGGGTTTGAATTGAATAAGAGGTGCAGATTAACACCCCAGGGAAGTTCATGGGGTATGGAGTAGTGGGAATGCAAGAAAGACAGAGACAGAGAAGATAGCTCATACCAGCAAAAGCAAAACAATGTCCAACAGTGGACATGATTCTGCAATTAGACATATTTGCTGGATAATCACAAGTTTGGCAAGAATAACATTGGTAACCATTTCAGAAGGAATATGTTCACACACTGCATCTGTTTCAGCTCAACAAAACAGGTGATAGCCACGTGTTAGATAGGTTTTCAGGGCAACGCCTCGACTAATCAGTCAACCTGCCTCTTAAAATTTAAACAAAGCCTGCTGTTAATGGTTAATCATTAACTGGCTCATTCTCAAATGTTAATGTTTTTAACCAGAGTCCACCTGTCAATACACCTCTCAAAGTATAATGTTGCTGAAATTGGTATTCTTGCACGATGTCCTGACGAGGGCAAGATGAAAAACTTTAAAAGGAAGTGTCCTTTATCAGCAATACTCAAGCTTTGTCCTATTAACAAAAAGTGATGGAAACTATAAAAGGTCACACCTCCCAAGGGTGATACAGGATCCTAAACTCACGGACGTACATAAAGTAGTTTTGTTTGTCATTTCTATCATATACAACTGATACATGAAAATGAGAGACAGCATTCCTCAAGGACGGAGGGGCAGAGAGGAGGAGAATATGGAGGTGGAAAATTAAGGTATCTTCACTGCCACAAAGTCAAAATGCCATCACTCTCGAGAACTGTTCTAATCAACCTACTCAATGATGCTAAGATACATCTCTGGAGCAAATATAACTTGAACCTGGGACTCCTGGTCCAGAGTTAGGGATAGTATCCCTATATCACAAGAACTCTCTCTTCCACCACCACCCCCTCCCCTCCCTCCCTCAAGTCTCTTCAACAGCACTGTGGGGACCTTTCATACACTGAACCTTTTGGTCCAACACGTCCATGCTAGCCAAATATCCTGAACTGATCTAGTCCCATTTGCCAGCACGGAGCCCATATCGTTCTAACCCCTTCCTATTCATGTACCCACCCAGCTGCATTCTAAATGTTATAATTGTACCAGCCTCCAGCACTTCCAGGTAGAGGGTTGTTTTTCAGACTGGAGGCCTGTGACCAGTGGAGTGCCACAAGGATCAGTGCTGGGTCCTCTACTTTTTGTCATTTACAGAAATGATTTGGATGCGAGCATAAGAGGTACAGTTAGTAAGTTTGCAGATGACACCAAAATTGGAGGTGTAGTGGACAGCAAAGAGGGTTACCTCAGATTACAACAGGATCTTGACCAGATGGGCCAATGGGCTGAGAAGTGGCAGATGGAGTTTAATTCAGATAAATGAGAGGTGCTGCATTTTTGGAAAAGCAAATCTTAGCAGGACTTATACACTTAATGGTAAGGTCCTGGGGAGTGTTGCTGAACAAAGAGACCTTGGAGTGCAGGTTCATAGCTCCTTGAAAGTTGAGTCACAGGTAGATAGGATAGTGAAGAATGCATTTGGTATGCTTTCCTTTACTGGTCAGAGTATTAGTACAGGACTTGGGAGGTCGTGTTGCGGCTGTACAACATTGGTCTGGCCACTGTTGGAATATTGCATGCAATTCTGGTCTCCTTCCTATCGGAAAGATGTTTTAAAATTGAAAGAGTTCAGAAAAGATTTACAAGGATGTTGCCAGGGTTGGAGGATTTGTGCTATAGGGAGAGGCTGAACAGGCTGGGGCTGTTTTCCCTGGAGCGTCGGAGGCTGAGGGGTGACCTTATAGAGGTTTACAAAATTATGAGGCGCATGGATAGAATAAATCGACAAAGTATTTTCCCTGGGATCAGGGAGTCCAGAACTAGAGGGCATAGGTTCAGGGTGAGAGGGGAAGATTTAAGAGAGACCTAAGGGGCAACGTTTTCACGCAGAGGGTGGTACGTGTATGGAATGAGCTGCCAGAGGAAGTGGTGGTGGCTGGTACAATTGCAACATTTAAGAGGCATTTGGATGGGTATATGGATAGGAAGGGTTTGGAGGGATATGGGCCGGGTGCTGGCAGGTGGGACTAGATTGGATTGGGATGTCTGGTCAGCATGGACACGTGAGACCAAAGGATCCGTTTCCATGCTGTACATCTCTATGACTTCCTCTGTCAGCTCATTCCACACACATACACACTCTGAGTGTAAAAGTTGAGGTCCCTTTTAAATCATCCCGCTCTCACCCTAAACCTATGCCCTCTAGTTCTGGACTCCCCCACTCCAGGGAAAAGACTTTGTCTATTTATCCTATCCATGCCCCTCATGATTTTATAAACCTCTATAAAGGTCACCCCTCAGCCTCTGACGCTCCAGGGAAATCAGCCCCAGCCTGTTCAGCCTCTCCCTACAGCTCAAGTCCTCCAACTCTGACAACTTGTAAATCTTTTCTGAACCCTTTCAAGTTTCACAACATCTTTCTGATAGGAAGGAGACCAGAATTGCACACAATATTCCAACAGTGGCCTAACCAATGTCCTGTACAGCCGCAACATGACCTCCCAACCCCTGTACTCAATACTCGGACGAATAAAGGAAAGCAGACCAAACACCTTCTTCATTATCCTATCTACCTGCAACTCCACTTTCAAGGAGCTATGAACCTGCACTCCAAGGTCTCGGTTGAGCAACACTTCCCAGGACCTTACCATTAAGTGTGTAAATCCTGCCCTGATTTGCCTTTCCAAAAATGCGGCACCTCATATTTATCTAAATTAAACTCCATCTGCCACTCCTCAGCACATGATCAAGATCCTATTGTATTCTGAGATAACATTCTTCATTGTCCATTATACCTCAATCTGGCATCATCTGCAAACTTACTAACTATATCCCCTATTCTCACATCCAAATCATTAATGAAAATTACAACAAGCAGCCGATCCAGTAACTATTCTTGTGGCACATCGCTGGTCACAGGCCTCCACTCTGAAGAACAACCTGCCACCACCACCCTCTCCTACGATCTTCAAGCCAATTGGCTAGCCCCACCTTTAGCAAAATGGGGGAGGGGATCTAACCTTGGTAGCCAGTCTACCAAGCAGGACGACAGTGATTCAACCTTCAAGGACAATTAAGAATGGGTAATAAATACTGAACTTGGCAATAAAGCTTTTTAAAGAGCAACCAAACAAATAAAATTTTACTTCCTATTTTTTGTTGATAAAAAAGATATTTACAACACACTGTAAAACAGTGACCCACACTTCTGAGTCACACCAAGCTCAGCAGCACTAAACGTTCAGCAAGTGGCCAACTTCCACCCCTTGGATTCATGACAGTCAGTTCATTTTGCACACGGCCTGTTATGGATTATCACAACACAGGCTTCCTTCACCCGGGCACTCTCTTTGCCTGGCTCCTGATGTCATCAAATCCACTCCAGCCAGTTCCTTAAGCTGACAAAGCATCCACAGTGCCAGTTTGTGTTGACACAAGAGTAAAAGCGGCCTCTCTCTGCCCAGTGACGGACAGTGATGGAGGTTGCACGGGAGAAGGGGGTGGGGAGCAGAAGGAGGAGGAGGAAGAGGAGGGAGGAGGGAGGGAGAAAAAAAAATAATAAACTGGAAATTTTGCTTGGCACAACTGCACAAGAACTCTGCCTCGCAGAATGTTTGAAGTGGCTCTTTCACAGGGCATTTTAAGCTTACCACCATAATCCCACTTCAGAACCAGACAAAAAAAAATCTGAAAAGAAAATGGCTCAGTTCACAGTCCTTATGACATGGAGTGCAGAAACACAAAGCCAAGGAATAGAGAGAGGAATGAAAGCATGATCTAAACAATGGAACTTGCATATTTCGATCATACTCTTTGTGACCTCTGGAGTTTCCAAAGAAGCTCCAACCAATTAAGTACTTTTCTGAAGCACAGTCGCTGTTAAAATGCAAGAGAAATCATTCTTTTTGTACACAACAAGCTTTCACAAACTGGAGTGCCACAACATCCACATGATCAGCTTTATTTTTGGTGACATCAGGTGAGAGGACGGAACTCCCAATCTCTGCCTTGAAATACTGCCAGTTCTTTTCCCCCACAGACCCGAGAGGGTGAACAGAACCAGTTTGATGCCTCATTTGAAAACCGGCATCTCAGGCAGTGTTGTGCTCCCTCAGCATCAGCCTGGATCATGTCCTCGGGCCTGTGTGCTCAGCAATGCCAACTTCATTCCAGCTCAAACAGTGGGGTTTCTTTGGTGTCATGGTACTCTCACCTTGAGCCAACTACTTGGTCATTCACCCATGTATTTTCAAACACCCACCCAGCAATCTACAAGCTTTTATGGAAAAATTAAATAACCAACCAGAAATAGTATCCATTGCAAGCGAGGGGGAGGGGTGGCTAGGGCTACAGTGATAGTAGTAAGACCATAAGACATTGGAGCAGATATTAGGCCATTCAGCCCATCGAGTCTGCTATGCCATTCAATCATGGCTGATAAGTTTCTCAACCCCACTCTCCTGCTCTTCTCCCTGCAACTCTTGATACTCAAGAACCTATCTATCTCAGTCTTAAATATACTCCATGACCTAGCCTTCACAGCCTTCTGTGGCAATGAATTCCATATACCCACCACTGTCTGGTTTATCGCCGTTCTAAAAAGGTCTTCCTTTTACTTTAAGGCTATGCCCTCTGGTCCTGGTCTCTCTATTCAATGGAAACATCTTCCCAACATCTACTCTGTCCAGGCCATTCAGTATTCTGTATGTTTCAGTTAGATCCCACCTCATCCTTCTAAACTCCATGAAGTATAGAGCCAGAGTCCTCAAACGTTCCTCATATGTTAAGCTTCTCATTCCTGGAACCATTCTCATGAATCCTCTCTGAACACACTCCAGGGCCAGTACATCCCTCCTGAGACATGGGGCCCAAAACTGCGCGCAATACTCCAAATGTGGTCTGACCAGAGCCTCAGAAGTACATCCCTGCTTTTATATTCAAGTCTTCTCAAAGTAAAGAGGTAGTGCGCTCTAACTCTGAGCCAGGAGGTCTAGGTTCAAGTCCCACCTGCTAGGGAGCTGGGTCATAACAACTCTGAACAGTCTGATTAAAAGTATTTCATCAAGGGACTCTCCCATTTCAGGAATGGCTCTTGACAAAGGAGGGGGAACCACACACACGCACAGTTTTCTTGTTTTAAGACACATATCAAAGTTTAATTCTTGGAAACTTCAGGACGATCCAGTAAGGTTTGATAATCCGAGGGTGGTGAGTAAATGTGGGGAAAAATTTTTTTTTCACTTTCAATCTGACCGGGGTTTTCATTTCTAAGCAATGACACCAAAAGAAATTACCACAAGGAAAACCCCTCAGCCTCTTACGATCAGCAAGACCTGTATACTTGTGGCTACCTCAAGCAATCATTGAGCTCGACTGATGATCTTCATCACAACACTTCCAGAATTCACCTCTCCCACCTTCTCTCTATTTCTTGCTAGCACTGTGTCTTTGTCTGTGTACATGCACAGACATCTCTGTGCGCGTGTCTCTCTCTGTGTCTGGGTGGAGGGGTGGGAGCAATGAGGTAAATTCCACATCACTGTTTTTGCAAGCAGTTGATACTCTTGGATAAATGGGGAGTAGCCCCCAACTTCACTGGCTGTCTTTGGCACCAAGTTGATGGCAGTGAGCGCGAACAAGTCAAAGTACCTCAGGGGCTTGCTGTTGACGGCTTCAGAATGGCTGACCAAGAAACACTCTCATGCTTACCACCTGCCATCAGCCATATCCCAAAGGTCCACAGGCTGATGTTGCTAAACAGGTTGAACATGAACACCTTTTGCTTGGCTGTCAACCCTTGGCATGGGACTCAAAGCCAGAGCTCTTTGACCAGAGGTAGGGACGCTGCCAATTTCACCACAGACCCTCAGTCATGATATATCCTTCCAAAAACAAAATAAAAAGGATCATAGAACCCAGAGATCAAGATTAAGAGGAAGAATCACAAACCCACTCCCTTCAGAATCCAATACTAGTCAGTTGTCCCAGCAATTACCTCCCACCGTCCCTGCAACCTGACCCAACACTTCCCTTTCCCTTTGATCCTGGGTACGGGTCGCTGAAGATGGTTTTTTTTCGTTCCAGTGTAAAAATCATTTGTCGTTGGAAGCATGGGAGAGTGATATTTTCTATGCTCATCGGAGAGGATTACAAGAGACACAATGTCATTTGTCAAACAGAATCAAATAAATGGTTCAGCAGCAGGAAATGAATTGTACGGCAGGAGGAATCTGAGTGCACCTCTTTGTATTATTTATCTCTCTTCCCCCCTCCCCCCCCCCCCCCCCCCACCCCTCCCAAAGGGAATTGGGGTCTCAGTTCTTCAAAAAGCTTTTCCCTCCCTCCCTCCGACCACCTGCCCAGCCCAAACCATTGATATTTTAACAATGCTCGTCCACTGAAAAAGTCACTGAAGTAATTAATTCCTTGAAGCATTTTGAGACTTTGCCACAGTAAGAGTGAAATGAATAAAAATTCTCTGCCTTCATCCCACCCTTTTTTAAAAAAAATCCCCTGATCATGTGTTCATTGCTGCCCCCTTCCCGCCTTCATCACACTTTACCTTCCGGCAATTCATTCAGAGTGAGAGATCCTCTGGTGGTGCTACAGGTAGTGTTCCTACTTTTGAGACAGAGGCTCTGGGTTCTGATCCCACCACAGCCAGGAAGGTGCATTCATAACAAAACAGGTGAAACCACCCTAATGCATGCCAACAGCATGTGGAAAGAGCAGGAGAGACTCCTGGTCAACCAAGCAAAAGGCAAGCACATTGGAAGCCTTCATCATCACCATTATAGCTCCTGCACGAAAAAGTATACATTCCCACAGCAACACGGACTGCAGGGGTGGACTGGCCAGTGTGAACCAGATTGGGGTCAGCACCACTAGGTTCAATCCCCATCTGGGCTCGGGTTGATCCAACACTTGTTTCTGTGCCCCTACCCACTGTAGAGGACGTGGGGTCATGGGTCAGACCTGCCTACGTTCAGAGACTCAGAAGACTGCTCATAGAGAGACTGGAACAGAGAATCTAGGCAGATACATCACCGCAGCAGCTGAGGGACTGCCCTCTGTGGGAGGCGATACTAAACCACCTGCTTGGGTCAACGAGAACTACATTACCCCAATAGCAGAAGAGGGGCATGGGGCATCGTCTTGGTTGAAAGTCATCCCTCAACTAACGAGGCTAAAATAGAGTAGGTGTTCACTATCACCTTGTTGTTATTGGGATCTTTCTGTGTACAAACTGGCTGCAGTTTTCCCAACATTTTGCAAGAGTGATCACATTTTAATAGTGCACTTTATCGACACGAACACCTTGTGACACCTTTAAGCCCCATTATTGCCACTTAGTTCTATCAAAATAGTTTTTAAAAAATGCCAAGAATCACGGTTAAAGTCATTCATATGGTCAACAAAACAAAGTTCTCTCCTCTGGTGAAGTGCCAGTCCAAATCAAGGTGTATAGCCCCATGGAATCACAGAATGGGCACCATGCAGAAGTTTGGTCAAATGCGTCTGTGCTGTCTTTCATCGATTCACCTTTGGCCTACACCCCACAGAACCCAAAATTGGAATAAGAACACTGGAGGTGGAATATCAGGAAAGATTTCCTCATATATCGGATGGCGAAAATCTGGAACATTCTTCCTCTACTCCCAGCCCCCAACAAAAAAAAAGCTACTGAAGGCTCAATAACAAAAGTAAAAAGAAACTGGTAGACTTCCGCCAGACAAGGGTACAAACAGCTATGGGGCCAAAGCAGGCACATGGAGTTGAGATGCAGATTAGCAGTGATTCAATTCCCTAAAAGCAATCAAGCTGTGCCTTGAATACATGCAAAGGCTGAGCATCCACAGCTTTCTTGGTACAGAATTCCAATGAGTCACAGACGTCTAAATGAAGACACGTATCTTCGTCTCAGTCCTAAATAGTCAACCCCTCAATGTGCAACAGGAACTACATCTCTCTCTCCTCCCTCCCTACTCTCCCCTCTCCCTCCCCTCCCCCCACTCCCCTCAGTTCTGGACTGTCCCACCCAGGGATACTGCCCCATGTTATAATAAACATACCTGGGCTCAGGGCCAACACAGCCCAGGAACAATGAGGCTCATCAGTCAACAAAAAGAATGAGACATGTAAAAAAAAGAGAAAAAAATTCAAATTGACTTGCTCCTGGGCCAGGTCAAAGTTTGTTTTTTTGAATGGGTCTTACGATGGGCCAGTGGTGGCTCACATAACAGCAAAAATCAAGGAATCAGACTGGGATCTAATTAAGTGCCAGGTTTCCTTAATACCAGCTGTCCTGGGACTTGCTGCTTGAACAGACCTTTACCGCTCCGGCAAAACAACTGCTGTAAAAAGTGGGGTGATCTGTGTTAAACTGTAACAGTGGTTTCAGGAGAGAAAGGTAATTCTGAATACCAGCAGAGAGAGAGCATGGAAACAGACCCTTCAGACCAATCAGCCCATGTTAAACATGTTCCCAAACTACACTGGTCCCTATATTTATGCTTGGCCCAACCTCCTCCAAACCTTTCCTATTCATGGCTTTTAAATGCTCCAAATATGCATGCATCCATCATTTCCTCTGCCAGTTCATTCCACATAAGAACCAGTGTGTAAAAAAAAAATTGCCCCTCATTTCCTTTTAAAATCTTTCTCCTCCCACCTTTAAAGTATGCCTCATAGTTTTGAACTTCTGCCTCCTTAGGGAAAGGATCTTTGTTGTTCAGTTCTATAGCTCAACTGGCTGGATGGCTGGTTTGCAAATGCAGAGTGATGGCAACTGAGTGTTCAATTCCTGAGGTCACCAGGAAGGACTCTCCTTCACAACCTCTCCCCTCATCAGAGAGGTGGTGACCCTCAGGTTTAAACAACTATCGCTAATGAGATTCTGGCAATTTTACCTTTCTGTTGGCAGAGCAACCAACCCAATGGACACAAAGTTGGCATCTCTAACATCTGAAGTGTTAACTATCCAAGTAAAAACGCAGACATCTGTAAGGAATACCTCAAAAGGTGAACCACAATTGGCAATTTTGTCCCTCATAGCACCTTTAACATGGCTAAACATTCCAGAGCACTCAATTCGAAAAAAGTGACACCAAGTCACATGTATCCCGCTCCGGCCGTGTATTCCAGGCTCTTCAGCCAGAGAAGAGTTATCCAGAACTCGGGAATGCTTCACTTGAAGCAATGACAGAAGCTGACCTCGTAAATTATTTGGGAAGACAGACAGACACAGTTACTATAAAGTAAGGAACTCGCTAGGTCAGAGACAAAAGGTGCGGGTGTGGGCTTGAGCAGGGTTGCACTCTCCAATATGAGTGGGAACAGTCATGATGAGGCTCAACTACCTCCTATCTGAACTGTATGAAGCAATGAGTGAGAGAAAAACCTCAATGGAGAACCATTCAAGGGTGTTACTTCTATTTAGGAAGAGAAGCTGTGACCCTGTTCATGTTGAGTTCAAGAGCAGAGCAAAGCCAGGTTGAATCGATGTGGGAGGGGGACCACAAGGCCAAAAGGTAAATGAGATCCCAAGCTGCGAGTGTGGGTTGGCTCTGCAGAGGCTGACAGTTGGCAATGAAGGAGTTAAACATGCCCGGTGAGCCTCAGGAGGAGGTGGCAGTCAATGAGAGAGCTACCTCTCCAGATCGTCCCCCCACACCACAACAGGGCCCTGCCAATCTCACTGGGGTTACCACCTACCAACCGGACACTCCACAGCAACCACTCGACGTCAAGCCAGGGCTCTGCCTTTTGTTGGGTCGCCATGGTGACCAAGAAACTCCCTCACACACAAAGAAAAGCCAGGCCTCCAATGCACGGTGCAGTAACCCCAACAGAATGTGTTCACTTAACTTCAAGTAGTGA
This sequence comes from Chiloscyllium punctatum, assembly GCF_047496795.1. Taxonomy (NCBI): domain Eukaryota; kingdom Metazoa; phylum Chordata; class Chondrichthyes; order Orectolobiformes; family Hemiscylliidae; genus Chiloscyllium; species Chiloscyllium punctatum. Next base: position 84,772,529 of record NC_092757.1, on the reverse strand, counting down.
GTGCGTGCGTGCAAGCAAACAAAACAAATCAAGGTGGCACTTGGCTCCTTTTCCCTGTACACCAGGCCTGGGAATTGTCCCGGTTCCTGGGGAGAAGGGACCGCTGCAGGACGGACTTTGTTTGGGAAACATTAAGCCAATGATTCTTGGGCTACGTAACACTTTGGGATTCACATGAATAAACTTTGCATCACAGTATAAACTAATTTCCTTCTTTCTCCAATTGTCCTCCACAACAATATTATCTTTCTCTTTGAATTCTTTACAGAGAAACTGCAAAGATATCCAACTTTCATGTAAAGTGAGTTGATGCACACTTGTCACTGTGCATCTGGTGCAGGTAATTTTAAAACAAAGTACAGGACTTTTCTCTCTCTCTCTCACTGTTCCTAACCCACCCCCACTCCAACCAGCCAATTCCACTCTCCCTGTTAATGAGCACCTTGTGTTGTTGCCAAACAGTGGATTCTTGTGGTACCTCCTTAATTCCACCTCATGGGATCAATGAGGCGCAATCACTGCACAGCAAGACTGATTACAATTAAGAAAAAGTCCAGGCAAGAGGCTCCTGTGGTGCACTGGTGGTGTCCCTACCCTTGGATCAGGAGGCCTAGGTTCAAGTCACACCTGCTCTAGAGGTTTGGCATAGCATCTCTGTAACCGACTGATTAAGACAGAGACAGAGATACTATGGGGTCTTGTGGTGCAGTGGTAGTGCTATGCCTTTGTGTAAGGAGGTCTGGGCTCAAGCCCCACCTCTGAAATATAACGTGTGTTGTAGAGAGAGTTAGTGTTTGGCCCCAGCACTCAAATGCCTCCAAATGGCGAGGAGAAACAGATTGGCCACGCACCTCTCAAACAAAATAATCAGTCTGAAAGCAGCGGCATTAGGGGAAATCCACACGTTTTAGATGTTTTGCAAACAACCTTTTCAGAGATATTACGCACCTGTGGAGCAGGTGGGACTTGAACTTGGGCTTCCTGGCTCAGAGGTAGGGACACCACCACCTCACCACTGGAGCCCCCTACCAGCCTGTTTGAAAATTAGGCCAAAACAAAACAGATTTGTTAATGACACTCTCCTTTTTTATGTATATTTTTGATAGCATGATCTGTTTCCAAAAATTGGAGGTGTAGTGGACAGCAAAGAATGTTACCTCAGATTACAACAGGATCTTGATCAGATGGGCCAAAGGGCTGAGGAGTGGCAGATGGAGTTTAATTTAGATAAATGTGAGGTGCTGCACCTTGGAAAGGCAAATCAGAGCAGGTCTCACTTAATGGTAAGGTCCTAGGGAGTGTTGCTGAACAAAGAGACCATGGAGTGCAGGTTCATAGTTCCTTGAAAGTGGAGTCACAGGTAGATAGGAAGAAGGTGTTTGGTATGCTTTCCTTTATCGGTCAAGAGTATTGAGTACAGGAGTTGGGAGGTCACATTGCGGCTGTACAGGACATTGGTTAGGCCACTGTTGGAATATTGCATGCAAATCTAGTGTCCTTCCTATCAGAAAGATGTTGCAAAACTTGAAAGGGTTCAGAAAAGATTTACGAGGATGTTGCCATGGTTGGAGGATTTGGGTTATAGGGAAAGGCTGAACAGGCTGGGATTGTTTTCCCTGGAGTGTCAGAGGCTAAGGGGTGACCTTATAGAGGTTTATAAAACCATGAGGGGCATGGATAGGATAAATAGATAAAGTCTTTTCCCTGGGGTGGGAGAGTTCAGAACCAGAGGGCATTGGTTTAGGGTGAGAGGGAAAAGATATAAAAGAGACCTAAGAGGCGACTTTTTTCACACAGAGGATGGTGTTCATATGAAATAAGCTGCCAGAGGAAGTGGTGGAGGCTGGTATGATTGCAACATTTAAAAAGGTATCTGGATAGGTGTATGAATAGAAGGATTTTGAGGGAGAAGGGCCAGGTGCTGGCAGGTGGAACTAGACTGGGATAGGATATCTGGTTGGCATGGACGGGTTGAACCAAAGGGTCTGTTTCAGTGCTGTATATCTCTATGACTCAATGACTAATTCACAGTTTCACTCGTAACAAATCAAATCAAAAGGTGGTCAGTCCCTGTAAAGGCGTTGAAAAATGTGTTGCTAGAAAAACAGAGTGGGCCAGGCAGCATCCGAGGAGCAGGAGAATCAACGTTTCGGGCATAAGCCCTTCTTCAGGAATCGGGCACCGTTTCTAACTTATTTACTTGGAATGATTTTTTTGGAATTAAGCTTTGAAGAGAAACTACTAAATAAATTGGACTTACTTAACAGGCACACGTAACCAGTTCCTTTGTTGAAGCTACAAGCCATTCTATCGGTGGACTCTTGTGGAAATTACGTATCAAAGAGAACCAATTAAAATAACATTATATAACACACACCTCACCATATTCACAAACATCTATCTCACACACCCCATATCAATTCATACTTTACTGTGATTCACAACCCCCTGTCTTACACACCCTAACCTCTCTTTACAAATACACCTCCCATAAAAGCTTCAATTCACACGCCACCTTCATTTCAATCCTCCTTTGTACTTGCAACCTTCCCGTAACTGGAGATGCAACTCACTCCCTCTATAGTATTCACCTGTCCCTATTACAATCCTCCATTAGAAGCATCTCAATTTGATGAGGACCATCTGTCATACACACATCTCCCTCATTACAATACTTCATTACAGCTCAGTTACACTGACATAATCCTAATTACACCACACTTACACTCTGTTGCAAGGCTATTACATATTTCAAACCTGCTTCCCAGAGACTAATTTATTGGTGCTCACTCAGGGAAGGTAGAGTAGTGGTTGTGTCTCTGAGCCAGTAATCCTGACCGACAATCTAGAGGGAACGTACTTTGAATCCAAACTTAGCGTTTGGTTTCAGAAAATTCTGTGATCTGTATAATTGTGAAACCATTATCGTTAAAAATTGTGGAAACATCTGATTCACTCAAGTTCTTTTGAAATGGAAACCTGGCGTCCCTTTCAGCCTCTATGTGACTCCAATCCTACACCATCATAGCTGGCCCTTCAGTAATCAAACAATCCACTTGGTTATTTAAAATAGGATCAAGGAGCAGTCAACAAATGCTGGTGATGCCAGAGACTGGATGCAAAATGATGCATCAAGAGACAGAGGGCTTCCCTAGTGATATGGGAATATATCAGACATTCCCTCACATATACACAATGCAGCAATCTCCCTCACACAGAAATTAAAACACATACCAAGTCAGTAAGGCGGGACTAGAGTCATATGTGAAATAGAAACAGAGGGGGCATGTTGGCAGGTTCAAGTATGATTGGAAAATTAAAAGAATGAAGGGGGCGAATCTTATAGAATCGTACAAAACGATGAAGGGAATAGATAAGATCGAAGCAGGGAGATTGTTTCCACTGACAAGTGAAACTAGTGGGAATAGCCTCAAAAATAAAGGGGGAGCAGGTTTAGGACAGAGTTGAGGAATAACTTCTTCATCCAAAAAGTTTGTGAATCTGTGGAATTCCCTGTCCAGTGAAGCAGTTGAGGCTTCCTCGTTGAATGCTTTTAAAGGTGAAGATCGATAGCTTTGTGAACAGTAAAGGAATTAAAGGTTATGGTGAGTGGGCAGGTTAGTGGAGCTGAGTCCATGAAGAGATCAGCCATGATTTTACTGAATGGTGGAGCAAGCTAGAGACACCAGATGGCCTATTCCTGCTCCTGGTTCTGAAGTGGTGTCTTAGGGAGATCACAACAGTAAAAGGGAATACACAATAAATGGGAATATATCAAGAGGGTTGAAGTAGTGAGATCTTGATGTGCAAGTGCGCAAGTCCCTAAATGGTAGCAGTACAGGTAGCTAGGGTTGTAAAGAAAGCAAATAGAATACTCTCCATCATCAGAGGTGTAGAATAAAAAAAGTAGGCATATAATGATCAACCTGTCAAAGACACTGGTGAGGCTAAACTGGAGTACTGTGCGCAGTTCTGGTCATCACATGACAGGAAGGACGTAATTCCTGTGGACAGAGTGCAGAGAAGATTTACCAGTATGTTGCCAGGGCTGGAGAATTGTAGCTCCGAGGAGAGACTGAAGAGGTTGGGGTTGTTTTCCTTGGAACAGGGAAGGCTGGGCAGTGACACAATTGAGGATATAACATTGAGAGGGGTAGGGCATAGAGTAGACAGGAGGAACCTGCTTCCCTTGGCAGAAAGTTCAAAACCCGGTGGTCACAGATTAAAGCAAAGTGACAGAAAGATAAGGGGGGGCATGGGAAAAAGTTTATGTACACAGAGGGTGGTAGGCATCCAGACTTTGCCTCCACCGCCACCACCACAGGGAGCAGAGACCATCAACTCTTAAAAAGTACCTGGACTGGCACTTGATGTGTTGCAAGCTACAAGACTGTGGGCCACGTGCAGGAAGATGGGATTAGAAAGGGCACCCGGGTGTCTTTATGTCAGAATGGACAAGAGGGCCGAATGGCCCCTTCTGTGCTGCATCATTTCAATGACTCAATTCCCGAAGGGTCAATGGATTGAACCAGGAGAAAAAAAAAAGTGAGGACTGCAGATGCTGGAGATCAGAGTAGAGTGTGTGTTGCTGGGAAAACACAGGTCAGGCAGCATCCGAGGAGCAGGAGAATCAACGTTTCGGGCATAAGCCCTTCATCAGGAAGGGCTCATTCCTAATGAAGGGCAGCAGTTTATAGGGTCATTTTCTGGTGTAAACCCCACGTGTGTTCAAAGTCAGAATACACACGCTGTTCCAGTGCACAATCTGAGGCACTGCAGTAACTGCCTCTTGTACAATACCAGTTTTTAAATAAAAGCAGCCTGCTGCTCTAGTTACCATGACTCATTCAAGTCAAGTCCAGACCTCCATCCACTGAAGATCTCACTTAGCTCATGAAAATCAATTAGCAGAATGAAACTCCAATTTCCGACTCTCTGTTTGGGCATGTCCTTGCCTTCCGCTTGTACACACAACAGATTTCACCCGGCGACAGATATTTATTTTTAATTAAACTTCCTGCACCACTCACAAAACAGGGCATTCGCTCATAGAGCAAGTATCATCAGCCAAGATTCCAATATCCTGATATAATTAAGGGAGAGCAAAGGAAGGTGGAGCTGACGCAGGAGTTCAACTTTGACCTTGGGTTTACCACAGAAATCCCAACGTCTTATACGGGAGCATTGGACAACAGAGTACAAATCCTCAGAAACTCAAGTACAAAACCAAACCTGCCACTCCAGTGCAGTACTTGAGGGAGGTGCAGCAATGTCAGAGATGCCGCCTTTTGAACGGGGAAGATAAATCAAGGCCTTGCCTGACATTGGAGATGGATGCAATGCATTCAAGGGCAAGGGCGCTCTCTCTGGCAAGCAGGCCAATATGATACCTGAGCCCACTAAAGAGATTATGTGATCACTAGCTCATAGTATTGGGAGCGTGGTCCGCACCTCACAAACGATTACTGATTCTCAAAAGTACTTAACTAAAAAAAAAAGTGCTTTGGGACATCCTAAGGATGTGAAAGGAGCTATACAGGTTCTTTTGCAAGTTATTTCAATGCTCATTCCTAGGAAAAAGCATTCCGTGGCCAACATTGAGTCCAGTCATAACTAACTTCTTAGATACATACAAAAACCTTATTCACTCCCGGCACAGTTTCTACCCTGCTCCAAGTAGCAGCAACACTGTCTTACAACCCTCTGGTAATGGCAGGATCAGTGAATATCCTGACTACACAGCAGGCAGCAAAACCTGTTGAGGAAGTGGTCAGTGCCTCTAATGTACATCCCACTTCCCTTGTCCCCCAAGACACGGCACCATCCATCAGCAGCCACTGAAGTACAGTTGAAGAGAGATTTTCTGATTTATGATAGAATCTTTGCACGGATCATCATTTACAAGAGGGACTTCAACAATCTACCAAGCTTCCAGCGACACACCTTCCAAGATACAACCACTACCAACTAGAAGGGCAAGGCAGTAGATAGATGGGAAGACCACTGCCCTACAAGCTCCATAACAAGCCAATCCCCATCCCGACTTGGAAATGTATCACCGTTCCTTCACTGTCACTGGGTCAAAATCCTGGAATTACCTTCTCTTGTCGGGTCTACCTACAGCACAAGGGCTGCAGCAAGTCAAGAAGGCAGCTCACCACCACCTCCAGAGCCAGAACTATAAACATTGGCCCAACCAGTGACACCCACAATCCATGACCAAATATTTTTGAAAAGAAAGTATTTTTGGACAATTGGGTAAGGGTGGCCGTGCATAATTCTAGGTGAATGAGAAACAAGGTGAGAGCACTGACATCCCAGGCTCCAACTGTGCAAAACGCTAACTTGGCAAAGTTAAACCTTTTAAAGTCAGAGGTTTCCAACACAGAAAAGTGCCCCTCAGCGCCAGTCAAAAATCATCGAACCATTCTAATTCCATTTTCCAGCACTTTGTCCATAGCCTTGGCATCACAAGTGCACATTTAAACGTTTCTTCAATGTGATAAGGGTTTCCTGCCTCTCCCAACCTTACAGGGCAGTAAGTTCCACCCTCTGGGTGAAAAATAAAATCCTCAAATCCCCTCCTGCCCCTTACCTTCAATCTAGTCAGAATGGGTGGGTTGCTCTTCGGAGGGTCGGCGTGGACGAGTTGGGCCAAAGGCCCTGTTTCCACACTGTAAGGAATCTAATCTATACCCCAGTTATTGATCCCACCAGAACAGAGAAAAGTTTCTTCATGTTTACCCTGTCCATGTCCCTCACGATTTTATACATCTCAATCACAACACCCCCGTCCCCTCCTCAGTTTCCTCTGCTCCATGGAAAATAACCCCAAGTCTGTCTAATCTCTTTGTGACCAAAACTCTCCAGGCCAGGATACATCTGGGTAAGTCTCCCATGCTCCTTTTGCATGAGGCCAGTATCCTATCTTGATCACACTGATTGTACCGGGCACCTGCACAATCTCCCACCTGTCAAGACCAGTGCAAACAGCTCAGGAAGGCAGACAAAAATCCGGAAACAAAAATCCAGGGGAAAAAGCTGTCTGAGCAGATACATATGCTTGACTGCACAGGCCTGACTCAGTCAGTCTCAGCTTGGGAGGTACTCCCTCCTTCAAAATCAGAGGGTCACCTTTTTTTTATAAAAATCATTTATGGGATGTGGGTGTCACTGGCCAGGTCAGTATTTATTGCCTGCCCCTAATTGCCCAGAGGGCAGGTGAGAGTTAACCAATTTGCTGTGGGTCTGGAGTCACATATCGGCCAGACCAAGTGAGGATGGCAGATTTCCTTTCCTTTAAGTCCATCGGGACTTTCCCGACAAATCGGCAACAGTTTCATGATCACTATTAGACTCTTAATCCCAGATTTTTCTTTTAAAATTGAATTCCATGCTGGGATTCGAACCCACATTCCCAGAACATCCTCCGATTTCTCTCCACAGATGCTGCCAGACCTGCTGAGTTTTTCCAGCAATTCCTGTTTTTGCATCCGTAGTTCTTTCAGTTTTTATTTTCCCAGAACAAATCTCTGGATTGATAGTATCATTCGGCCATCACCTCCCCAGAGGTAATTATATACCCCCTGATTAAATCACCCTGCTCTAGAATTTGGTTATATAATCCAAGCCGACACTTTCATTTAGAGAATGCTACACTGAACAATGGGTTGACCTTTGATTAAGTTGTTAAACGGAGGTCCAGTCTGCCTGTGTAGTGGCAGAACGTGACAAACTTGGAAAAAAGTACAGAGAACCCGGAGTCTTGTCATTGGCCAAAGTGATCACAGGTCATCGATCACTTCACTGTTCTGTGCTGTTAGCTGTGGTTAAATTGCTGCTGCTTTTACCAACGTAACAAAGTGTCTGTGTTTCAAACCTAATTAATTGGCTGGGAGATGCTTTGGGACATCTCAAGGACATGAAAAGCATTGTAGCAGTGAAACAATGAAAACTCCTTCTAAAAGAGAGAGAGAGAGAGAGAGAGAGAGAGAGAGAGAGAGAGAGAGAGAGAGAGAAATAGAAATAGATGGATTCCTCATCCTGTATTATTTAAGGATGCACTGGTGGTGTAAACTTTCAATATAAACCTGGGAATGAGTGTTGCCTGTGATTGAGAGCAAGTGTGAGCGAGAGAGAACAAGACAGCAAGTGTGAAAAAGTTAGCGAGGGGGCAAGCGTGAACAAAAGTGAGTAAGCGATAGTACTAGTGTGAGCAAGATTGCAAAAGTGCAAGCACAAGAGACAGTGAGCATGAGTGAGACAACGCAAACCAAGAGAGAAACTGAGAGCACGGGAGAGCAGAGGCAAATGACAGTGAGTGACAGCGTCAGCATATGCAAGCACACGAAAGCGTGAATGAGAGAGAGATATCGAGAGAGTCAGAGTGTAAACGCGTGAGGGGGAAAGATTTAGAGATGCCAGTGTTGGACTGGGGCATACAAAGTTAAAAAAAAATCACACTACACCAGGTTATAGTCCAACAGGTTTAACTGGAAACACTAGCTTTCGAAGCGCTGTTCCTTCATCAGGTGGCTGTGACACCACCTAATGGAGCAGTGCTCCGAAAGCTAGTGTTTCCAATTAAACCTATTGGACTATAACCTGGTGTTGAGGGGGAAAGAGAGAGAGAGAGAGAGTGTGAGTGAGAGAGAACATGATTGAGAAAAAAAGAATGCACACCTGGCCTCAAGGAAAGTCCAAATCACTATCACATTCACTTGGGCTTTCTGCTAAACGACATTTCAAATCACAAAAGCTGATAGGCTTCACTCCACCACCTTCCACCATTCACAGTCACACTGAACAGTGAAACAGCAATGAGCCAGTATCACCAATTGGATTAATCTCTGGTCTGCGGACTACAGCACAATTATAACAGTCAAGCTCTGCTATGGAGCTTCCCTTAAATCGCATCTACACCTTTAAGGCCACTTTGAATGTACAAAGTTTAAAAATCACGCATCATCAGGTTATAGTCCAACAGGTTTATTTGGAAGCACTAGCTTCTGGAGCACTGCTCCTTTATCAGTTGGTTGTCCTGATGAAGGAGTGGCGCTCCGAAAGCTAGTGCTTCCAAATAAACCTGTTGGACTATAACCTGATGTGTGATTTTTAAACTTTGTACACCCCAGTCCAATACCAACATCTCAAAATCATGACTTTGTCTGTATGCAGGGAGGGAGCGGCCAAAATAGGTCAAATTGCATCTAATAATCAAGGAAAGTTCCTGTAAGCCTAGCAGCTGCTTGTAAATCCCGAGCTCCGGCATTTAGGGAGAGGCCTAGTTATCAGGATCAGTGAAAGCAGCAGGAAATAACTGGCTTGCTCGTTTTGCCTCTCAAGACCCTTGGAGCATCACAACAGAACCCAGCACTTAACATGTGACAGATGCACTCTAGGTGCTGGACAATTGCAGACAGAGACAAAAAGAAGATGGGACACAAGTTCCAGTCAGTGAATCTCACCTTCAAAGCATGATAACTTTCACCTGTACAGCACCTTTGATGTCCCAACACATCCCAGGTCTCTACACAGTCGCGACAGTGAACAGATTTACACAACAGGTTTGTGAAGGATGCAGGTTTTACAAGAGCATTGTAAAAGTAGGAAGCAGCAGCAGCAGACAGGTGGAGGGGTTTAGGAACAGAATTCTGAAGCTTAGGACCCTGGCAGCTGAAGGCACAGCCATAAACGATGGCGCCAAGTGGATGTAAAGGGACCAGAATTGGAGAAGCGCAGATATATTGGAGGAATGTGGGCTTGAGGAGGCTACAGAGATAGGAAACACTAGGCAAAGCTACAAGCCTTTACACCCTCACACTCCATTCATTCTGTGCTATTTTTAACCAGGAGATAACAGTCCTCACCACCTGTTTGAAACTAGCAGAGTTAGGAATATCATATGATGCAGGGTAAAGCTCCTCAATGACAACCTGGTTTTAGCAGAAACTCTGCCTCTTTAAAAAACACTACCCATGCACAGTCATTCCCACCACTCAGTCCCACTTCTAAGTGGTACATCCTCCCCTTACATCTGGGGTAGCATGGCCCAATAAGCAGGGCACACAGAGCTCTGATCGAGGGTTAGGGAGCAAGGAGCAATGCTAAGGCCAACTCGGGATGGGGAGGGTGTTGAGGGAAAAATCGCCGACACATAATGAGGGGGAAGGCCCACACAACTTAACCAGAAAAGGCAACAACCTCTCCAACCCTGACACTTGGCAGTAGATACCCCAGAGCCTCTGTTGAACCCTCCCTCTTCCTCCCCCCACCCTCCCACCATCCCTATAAGAGGACTGTGTGAACGCGGAGGGAGTTTTCTCCCACATTTGCTCGGTACGGGAAGCGAACCAGGAAGGCCTATGTTTACTCCCCAAGCTGAGAAGCCCTGACTGAATGGGGAAGGGAGGTGTTGTCCTCACCACCATTGACCGCACAGCCAAGCTAGGACAACCCAGTGGGTTTTACGAGCCAATCGCGTAACGTTAGGCAGGAGTCACTTGGAAGTGTGATCGGTGGGGGGGGGGGGGGGGGGGGGGGGGGGGGGAAGAGGTGACAGCCTCAGTGGAAGGGCATTAGGCAGACGCTCTGACAGCTGCCCGGCAGGGTCTCTCTGACAGGTTGAACTGATGTCAACTCAATCTTACAAACCAATTGAATTTAAATGTGTGTGTGTGTGTGTGTGTGTGTGTGTGGTGTGGGTGTGGGTGTGGTGTGTGTGTGGGTGTGGTGTGTAGGAGGAGCAGCAAGTGAGGAAGAGGAGCAGGTGGTCACCATCAACGCAGCCTGGCTACACATCAGGGTGTGCGGGCGTTCATGAAGGTGGGAGAACAGGCCAATGTAGACAGTGATTGTCTCAGTTGTAACAGAGAGAGCACCACACAGGAGCACAGACAACGTGAGGGGGAGATGTGAGAGCAGTTGTGTGGAACAGCGACTCCTGCAACTGCGCTCTCAGATATTTGAAATCTGCCTGGCTCATCGTTTTCTGCTTCGCCATTCATCCACTGCTTTAAAACAGAAGGCACAGCGATTTGTAGACAAAACATATAATAATAAACAGTCAAGGGCAAAATGTTAAAGAGGCACAGGCAGGCAGTAAACTGGGAGAGAGAATGGCTGGAGGACACCTTCATCCTCTCTGCTATCTCTGCTTCAGATTAATCAATAAACTTTCACAAACACTGCCTGGCTAAATCAGATTGGAGTTTCAGGGTCTATCTTACTACTGCAACACTGCCTAAGGTTTGCCTGCCTCAATCCCACGGATACCCAATCCACGATCATACCTCAACAAGCTTTATTATTAACGTCCACGCCAAAAGCCTCTTAAGCTTAAGGGAGGGGTAACCGGTTTAGGAGAAATAATCTGATGCTCTCCCTTAAAGTGACGGGGCAGAAATGGTTCATATACAAATATATTAACCACTTAATTGCTGTCAGTTGTTTAACTTCCTCTTCTCCAACATCTCTCCACACATTTCCATTGAATGACCAAACCAGCCACTCCTGTCCTGCTATGAAAGCAGCCTCCCAGAACATCACAATGCTTCACTGAGCAACCAAGCAACATGAGAGAGTGTAAGGGTGAGAGAGAGAGAGTGTAAGGGTGAGAGAGAGAGAGTGTAAGAGTTAGAGAGGAGCCAGTGCACACATCTGCAGGGGAGTTCAGTTTGAAAGCAGCCGGATTTTGCTCCAGCTTGTCCCAGCGATTTAAAGGTGACCTTGCTTCACTCTTTTGTTGTGCAGGTTCCATCAATCACCGTGTAGTAGGCCCGGGGCTCAGAATGCATTTGCAGTCTATCAGAGAGCAGGAGGAGGATGGCCACATCCTGACCCAGCGCACAAAGAACATTCCGGCGATGGGGTCTCCCACAATCCACCCCCACCGCAATCCCCAGCGTGGCCTCTAAGGGACAGCCTTCAGATAAATTGTACTTCAGTTGTTTCACTCAACATTGGGGGTTGGGGCCACCTTAAAGATGGAGCAGCTGATTTTTCTGTTTTGTAGAGTTAGTATGTCGTCCCTTAGTAATGGGGAAGGTGAGCAAAAGGTCACTACTAATCAGTTGTTAACGGACGTTTACAGGAAGAGATGGATAAATGGTACTCTTCATCAGGGGCAGACAATTCAATCACTTCCCAAACCCTGTCTCCCCCTCCACTCTAAATATATTGAGTCTGCAAATTTCTGAATAGTTGTCTTGACCCTCTCACTTCTTCTGACCCTTGACAAACAAACTGTGCTGCCATTTTATTTTGCAAATGGTGTTGTGGTATTCCCGCCACTGCCGCCCCCACCCCCCCCTCCCGCCCCCACCCCCCCCCCTCCCCCTCCCCGTCTCACTTGATTCACCTTCGCACATTGAGGCAGGGGGTGAGGGCAAGGAGGAGAGAGACAGGTCTCAGGTTAAGGGAGAGATTTCCAGAAGTTAGGGCCTAGGTAGCTGAACCATAGCCAACAATGGTAGTCAGGGAATTGGAGGTGGTCAAGATCTCAGACTTTTCAGACTGGAAGACATTACAGAGAGACAAGGGACCTTTTGGAACAAAAAAGAGTGAGGAATTGCTGGCTTGGGTGCTAGCACAGAGGTGATGGGCCAAAATGACTTGCTGTGAGTTAGCTCTTGGATTCAATATCTTTTGAAAATAGAGAGTGCCGAGGAATGTTAATTGTCTCCATCCATCTGTAGACTGTCCATCAACAATGCATCATTACTTCCGAAATTGAGCCATTTATTCCTTTGGCTTATCGCAATGCCGTCTTTCAGACTCCAAACAGTGCAGGAGAATAGCTTTCACTCCTGCTAAAAAGCACAAGGCAGTACTGACTGCCTTGAGAAACCAGGCTGACAAACTGATGAGAACTAGCAGACAGAGTGAGCGAGGGGAGGCACCTGTATAAGCTAATGTAGGCCATCTGACAGGAGTTCAGCAGCACCAGGATTCCGAGATAATCTCACCAACACTGTAGCCTCAGCAGCGGCCCCAACACTAATTTTAGCATCAGATTTATCAGGCTGTGGAGAGCTGGAATCTTTCTGCACTGCCCATCATGTCGGTGTTATACGATGGGAGAGGGAGGGATAAGAACAAAAAAAAACAGCCACAAGACACAATGTCAATGGTGAAACTAGACTCGGTGCTGCTAAGGTGGGGAGGACATCCAGCATTCAAGCACAACGTGTCAGCAAAAGGGCCACTTTCCCCTCTTGTTCCTCTTGATGGCTGCAAGAATCCACAGTTGAACAATGACCCATTGCCCTTCCCTGAAAGGTCAATGACTGAAGGTGTTTTAACCCTTCACTCCCCAAAAGAAAGCCTACAAAGTGACAAGCCTGCCTTACAAGCAGCACCTTCAAGGTCAAACACATAGATTTAGTCCCTTCAGGCAAGCAGACGCAATAGACACACTGACAACTCAAGAAACTTTCTCATCATGCTTAACTAAGATGCTTCCTCTGGGTCAGTCAACAGACCAATGATGTGCAGGTTAGCCAGATTGGCCTTGGTTTACTGTCTTGCACCGTCAAAAACGGATAGACTACACGGATTATCCATGGTAAAACAGGAGGCTACAGGGATAGAGTGGGGGTTCTGAATGGGATGCTCTTCAGAGGGTCACTGAAAACTTGATGGGCTAAATTATCTCTTTCCACACTGTAGGCATTCTCTGAACACTGAGGCCTATTGAAGAAACAAGTCATCAACTCACAACAAGGGGCTGGGATAGAGTGGACTGGGACAAACTGTCTCCCACAGTAGATTAGTCAGTTGGAACAGGTCCAAAGTGATAGATGGGAGGTTTAGAGGGGACATGAGGAAGGTCTGCCGGGGCTGGTGAGGAGGGAAGGTGGGCAGGGCAGGCATTTGGAACTCACTGTCCAGTTGCTTGGTAGTGGAGGGAGGAAGAAATCTTCAATTCATTTGGAAGGAACCAGGATCTGCAAGCAAAAAAAGTGTTGAACCTACACAGGATACAGACCAGGAGTTGGAGTCTGGGATCAGACAGGGCAGTTAGTTTATTCAAGCGATGCAGACACCATAGGCTGAATGATCTCCTTTCTGAGCTATAACTGTTTCTACGGTGCATGCTTTCCTGCAGACAGATCCTGAGGCTCCTACCAGTTCCTAATGGTGGCATCAAGGAGTGTCCAACAACTTCAGTGGGTAAGGACGGGTAAAGGGGGAAGGAAGCCTTTGGGGTGGTGAGGGAGGAGAGAAGAGGGGAAGGTCACTGGATAATCAGACGAGGATAGGAAATTTCCCCATCTTCAGTCAAACATCTCAACCATTGTTCCGGAATGAAAGTCAGTCATAATAGAAATCAAAAACAGCAAATCGCTCCTTCCTGACCAATCATTCTGCATCTATGTGTATTTGTAGGAATGTGTGTGTGTGTGTTTGTAAGTAGAGTGTGTCTGTCATTATGAGAGAGAGAGAGCAAGCGTCTTTATGTGTGCGCATGGTGGATTTCAAACAGTGAGACAGACAGTCACACACATACACATACATATACACAAGATCTTTGAATGCTCTGTTCAAATTGCAGTGGTGTTTTCCTCACATGTATAAGACTCTCTCAATGATTTAAATGTTTTCCTTTTGTTCAGCTTTGGTGAAGAGCAGTTGTTCCCGAAAGACTTGAAGATGACAGATCATCCGCCAACGTCACTGCATGCAGTATCTATTCTAAACAGAATGTAATGAGATCAAACAACACACACACCAATTACAGAGGGAATCTCTTCACTCACACACAATGCCAGAACACTTCAGCAAAACAAAACGTTGCTCACATCGTTAAGTCACTCAAAAGAGAAATTTCAGCTGTACTGCAACCGGGGGGGAAAAAAAGAAAGTTATTCTGGAAATTTAAAAACCTTCAGGGCGGTGAGGGAGGGTCACTGGATAATCAGATTCCAAACAATGAGCCTCTCATCTATTACCACATCCACAGGCTTTCCCCACACTTTCCAGAGACAACAGGCTATTTGCTGAGGGCCAGTGGAAATCTGAAGATTGGGCTGCAGAACTCCCTGAACAAGCTTAAGGCACCTTTAAGAACAAACCAACAGTCTTGGTGGCACAACGAATCTCAAACTGTGGCTCTTTGGAGGTTTTAAAATCAATCTTAAGGCAACTGTACCAGAAAATTAGTTAGCACTTTCTTGCACCAGCTGAGGCCTACCAATCAGGCTTGAAAAATGCAAAAGGTATTTCAAATCAGCAATAGTTGCTTATTAAAAGGTAATGTCGTTATAGTACTTCCAGACAATTACACTGATCTCTCATTTGAGATATAGCTGGTAGTGATTTAACCTGAGGGTCACCATCCTCAGGTAAGGGGAGCAGTTGAGAAAGAGAGTCCTTTATGGTAACCTCACCTGGTGCAGGAATTGAACCCACACTGTTGGTGTCGCTCTGCATTACAAACCAGCTGCCCAGCCAACTGAGCTAAACTATATGTATAAAAATCAATCTTTTATATAAGTCCTTACAATTTGATTACCACATGAGGCGGCCATTCAGCCCAGAGTCCTTGCTGGCTCTCTGTCAAGCAATCCAGTCAGTCCCATTCTCCCACTCTATCCTTTTTGCCTTGCAATGATTATTTCCTTCAAGTGGCTGTCCAATTTACTTTGGAAATCGACAATTGAGCACATTAGGGTTGTTTATATCTTTTCCTAAATGAACAGCAGTGAACCAGTTTCATTTTTACTGATGACTGTTTTATTTGCTTTTCATAAACTGGAGTTCAAAATTTCTTAAGCACAGCATTTGAACTCGCCCTCTGGAATGTCCATCCAATTCCAGTAACAAAACTACAATGTACCAGGGCATGGGGATATCCAAAGATGACTGTTCTCTTGTCTTTTCCCAGTTTCTCTTTGGGAAATACCACAGTCTCTGCTTTGATCTCAAAACCAGCCCTCATCCTGTGCCTTCAGTATATATTAAAAGAATCAGACCGAGACACAGACACACACACGGTACGTGTATACATGCAGAGATACAGACACAAGCAGACTTCACAGTTGAAAAGAGAACATTCTTGGTCATCAATTCCACTTCAGCAACTACTCAATTAAACTATTTCTGTCCAGTGAATAAATATTGAAGAGGGAGCACTTTCTATCAACACGTACTGACATGCCTGCCATTAAGTGAACACATTCAAGTTTGAAGTTCCATAGGAGAAATTCAATCCTTCTTCATGTAGACTAGGCCAGACTTCCCTGCAGTAGAAGCACTGTTACCACCTCTTACCCAATCTGCAACATCAGAGAGAGAGACTTCCATTGCTAGCCGATGCAGAAAATCCATCTAAAAATCTCCCATCCTGCTCTGCTTCAGGCTCCATTGTCAAGAGGAGAGGACTGTATCCCATTCCATGCTGAACTCCCCCCTTAAGCACTGGGCTCACAGTCAAGGATGAAGTGAACTAAAGGTCATTGTACCTTCAGGTGGTGCTGAGGAGGCCAACACTTTAATATCGTTGAGTGGTTTGCTCATTACAAAAAGGGCAGTGCAAAAAACAGGCACATTGTTCTGGGACTAGAGGTTGCACAAAGGCCAGGCCACAACAAGGATGGCAGAGTTCCTTCCCTGAATCAGGTGGGGTTTTCACAACAATATATGAGTCAGCTTTACTGATAATGAAATAACAAATTTAACTTCCCCAGTGGCCTCAATGGTGAGATTTGAACTGACACCTCTAGGCTTGTCAGTCCAGCGATGTGCCACTGTACACAAGCTTTCCTGTCAGTTCAGGAGAAAGGATCATGGGGGAAAGAGGCGGCAGGCACCTTTCCTTCAGAGCATCTATTGTCACACAAAGACACGTAGGTCTCATATTCTATCTTACCTCAGAGCACTTGAAGCATGGCCCTCTCTGGAAACATGCTTCTCTGTTGCTACTAATAACTGTATTCTACCCCAAGGGCCATGAGAATTGTGAATGGGGGAGGGGGTGTACAGGGAAAAACCCACAGTTGACCTCACTCAAAGCCAAAGCACAAATGGAACTTCCCAAACAATGCAATGTCCTCACTATAAATAAACACCTCCATCTGGTTAAGGAAACAGGAATGCAGTCACACCCCACCCAGCAACTGAAAAGCTCAACAACAAAAAAAAGGAGAATCTTCATGGTTACCCAAGAATGTGGAGATTGGTTGGGAAAGTGGAAGTGGATTCAAGATGGATCATCTGCCATGATCTTGTTGACTGGTGTAGTGGATTTCAAGAGACCAAATGGCCTCCTGCCGTTCTAATTGCAAAGTATTAGAGTGTGTCCAGAACAGGCCCTTCAGCCCATCAAATTTGCAATGGCAAAAACTACTGTAAACCCACACTGGTCCCACTCAGCCTCGAGTCTTGGTTGTGATATTTCAAGTGCTCATCCAAGTACGTTTTATAAGGTCGTGTGGTTACCTGCCTCAAATACTCTTCCAGGCAGATCATTTCAAAATGTCGGAAAGATAAATCAAGTTACCAATGTTGCATCAAAGACCAAATTCAGAGTGAATTTACAAGGAGGTGCGTCAGAGAAAAGTAAAACAAAGAGGGCTGCTTGATTTCCTGCAACAGTGGCCACATATCAGGACATCTGGCAGCACTGAAAGGCGCTATTAAAGGTTTTTTTTAAAAACCTTTCTTTACAGGTTCGCTGTTCCTTTTCTTTAAAAAGAAACGCATATGTAGAAAATGAGCAGTGCCAGCAAGCTGCGAACTCGGTTCCTAATTCATCATCCAAGCACAGGGGACAGTGGGAAGTCAGACTCTGGTGGCTTTTCCAGGCAGCTCCAGGAAATGCAAACGCACAGGCCACATGCCCTTTCCGCTCGGGAACAAAGTTGCAGAAGTCACCCCTTTCAAATAGGACAACTTTCTGTAGGCATGCTAGTGATGCCAGGCCGTGCATGACTCAGATGACAGTGGCCCCACCTGGCACTGAACTCTCAGCCACTCTCCCAAGGAAGTTACAGCCACTTGTTGCGAACAGAACATGTACAGAACAGAAGGACTGAGCCATTCAATAAAGGTCATACCGATCTGCTCATGGTCTCAAATCCTTCGTCCTGACTGTATCCAGTCTCCCTCACTAACAGATGAGGCAGTGTTTCAGTATCTTATGCTCATTGAGACTTGCTCAGGATATCATCGCAGTATTGTCACACAAAGGACACATAGGTCTCATATTCCATCTTACCTCAGAGCACTTGAAGCATGGCCCTCTCTGGAAACATGCTTCTCTGTTGCTACTAATAACCGTATTCTACCCCAGACACAAAATGTACCCAAGGAATGTAATGTTGGCACATCATAGTTAGTTTAGTAAATGCTAGATTCCTCAATACAATCTATAGGGGGCCAGGCTCTTGTATACATGAGGTAACATCAGCATCGCTGCATCAAGGAAAACACCTGCTGGAAACATATTCTCAGCATTTGAGGCTTAGAACCTCAACGTCGCTTTCGTGCCCATTCCCAGTGACCCTGCAGCCACTTACTACTTGGAGTGCGCTCTCATAGTCAGAGTCATAGAGCTGGACAGCACAGAAACAGACCCCTCTATCCAACTCATCCATGACGACCAGACATCCGAAACTAATCTAGTCCTATTTGCCAGCACTTGGCCCATACCCCTCTGAACTCTTCCTATTCACACACCCATCCAGATACCTTTTAAATACTGTAATTGTACCAGCTTTGACCACTTCGTCTGGCAGCCCATTTCATACACACATACAAAACTTGACCCTTAGCTCCCTTTTAAATTTTTCCCCATTCATCTTAAACCTATGCCCTGTAGTTTTGGACTTTGAGCATATTCAATGGTGCATCGTCTACTGTTCACTGGGACCCACAAATCTTTTGCAGGAAAGGGTCCTTCCTCATCTCCATCTTATTTTTACAACATGCCCCTAGTTATAGAGTCCTCCACAAGAGTAAACACCCTCTCAGCATCTTATGTTTCAGTTAAGATCTTCCTTCTAAACCACAATGGGTACAGGCCTAACCTGCGCCACATAAGGCACAGCCTTCCTTCCAGGACACAGTCAGGTGCATCTTCTCTGAGTAGCTTTACATCATATCTATTGGACACAGACTGAAACAGGGAACAGCCCTCCTGATGCAAGGTCCTAGAGCTGCAGTAAGACTTCCTGATTTTTACACTCTATTCTCCTTGGACTTCATTAGGGGTGCCCTGAGCAGGAGGTGCCATATCTGCCCAGCTGAATGTCAGGCTGCCTGGCTTTAACCATGTGACACAGGCACCAGCACCCGATGCCACTACATCAGAGTCAGGTACAGGTCTTTAATTAGCCACTTGAGGGCCGCAATTGGTTTAAAAGGTATCTCCGGGGTCAATTTCCAGCAAGAGGCCAATGGGGCAACAAAACCCTACATCTCTCCCAAAATTTACCTCTTCCCACCTGTTAACTCCATCTGTCTCTCTTCACAGAAACTGCCAGAGCATTTCCAGCACATTGTCTGGTTATCAGCTCTGCAGCATCTGCGGTATTGTGCTTCTGTGACCTTCCAAACAAACGGTATGCACCTGTCGAACCACATGGAGGCCAAGAGACAACTTGAACAGCGTCTGACAGGCTGAGGACAAACTCAATGCAGGCTTTGGCTCGTTTTAAACACAAGAAAAATGCATCAACTGCCCCACAAAACCCCAACAGCATAGGAAAGGTTGCAAACCACCTCCATTCAAAATCCGACTGGACACTTTGTATTTCCAACAGAGGTGCTGCAACTGAAGGAGATTAGTATCCTGATCTGAAAAACAATCAAGAACCCTTTATGGAAACGTGCTCAGGGAATCACAAGGGGTAGCAGGAAACATGACTTTGCCTTTAGTTAAGGGTTACTCTAATGAGTGAAAAAAAAAGCCAGATTTTTCACAGGAATGGGAATTTTATATTCCACCCATTATTTCTTGCTGTTTTGTTAATGCTCCATATTTAACCAGCAAGATGTGTCCTTCCTATTGGGATTTAATTTTCGCCAGAGCTGCTAGACTTCATGATTTTGTTATTATAAATAAATAAACTGTCATGAAACATTTGACGTGCTGTATTTACAGGCTTTTAACTCCCTGCGCCCACCCAGCATGCTGAATGGCTTTTAATAACGGGTGACACGGGGAAGAATGAAGCATCACAGAGCCTAATGTTCACGAGGTGGGGTTGGGGGACAGGAACCATCAATGCAAGCATCAAGAGAGAAAGAAAACAATTTTCAGCTTCCACACAGAATACAATCAAACCGTGCGATAGGCCAGGAACCAAGTCTTGCTTTACCTATTGTTGACAGCTCATTTGTTTAGCTTAAACAATAAAACCGAGTGAGAGAGAAAGGGGGGAAATTGCTCCCTCATGCATAATTCTCTCTCAACCTCAGAATAACACAAGCTGACTGAGGAAAATAAAGTCTGCCTGCATTTGTATAGTATCTTTTGCACCTCAGGATGCTCTGAAGCCCACAAATTATTTTTGAAGTGTGGTCACGGTTTACAATACAGAAAAACACAGCAGCCAATTTGCACATAGTAAGTTCCCACAAACCACAATTTGATAACAAGCAAATAGCTGATTCAAATGAAGTGGAAATACTGGCCTGGACACTGGGGAAAACTCAGTTATTGCTCACCATAAAGCATCATGAGGCTTTTGATATCTACCCAGAGGTACCCTCCCCACTCTGGTTTCTTCTCCTTGGTGTCTCCATGC
This sequence comes from Chiloscyllium punctatum, assembly GCF_047496795.1. Lineage (NCBI taxonomy): Eukaryota > Metazoa > Chordata > Chondrichthyes > Orectolobiformes > Hemiscylliidae > Chiloscyllium > Chiloscyllium punctatum. Next base: position 84,751,779 of record NC_092757.1, on the reverse strand, counting down.
TAATCTGCACACCCCACCCCCTCCTCTGCTGCTATGTCTCCCATTCCATCCGTCCATTTCTGATCTGCACAAGTCATGACGAATAGTTGCCAAAGGAGTGAGAAGAACGATGGCCCATCAAAGGAAGCCAAGAGAGTTGAGCAACATTTTCACAAAGTGGTTGAACCATCGTGTAGCGTGATTCCCTCTCCTCATTCAGCCGGCTATACTTTTGCAAGTATACAAAAAAAAAAGCTGAGCTGTTAGGCTACATGTGAGCCTGCCTTTCCAGGTACTGGTTAACAAGGGCAGGTCAAACTTTGCAGCACAAGGACCTCAGACAGCTGCTCACCTCCTATTTTGCCTATGCAAAGTGCTGCACCACCTGTTTCAGACACGGATGTTATACTCTGCGAGAAACAGGTGGCCATATTTCTAGACTGAGTAGGGCGCACCTATAATTTTACTATAAGAAGTGACCAACTCTCTTCCCCTATACTGACAGATTCCTGAGGTAATCTGAACTCACTGCTGCCAATCCACTAACACCCCTATTCACAAAAACACCTAACCTTTTGCATAGTTTTTGTTTGGCAAAGAAAGTTAGTCAGACCTTCAAATGCTTTGCAAAGTTCTAGCTCTTGATCATGTCACATCTGTTTGCTGCTCCCACCCCAGGTATTTTCCCATCACATCGGGTTATAGCTGCACATCCTGTTGATGCTCCAGATAATTGGTCATAGTGTTAAAGAAGGGGCAGGGTAAGACCATGAGACGTACAAGCAAAAATTAGGCCATTTGGCAGAGTGGACTTGATGGGCCGATCATGGCTGACCCAAGTGGCAATGGTAATGTCACTCAGAGCCCATGCCACCAGACGACTGGTCCAGTGGTATTACAACTACGTCAACAATTCTGAGACTCTCTTCAAATCTCACTTTTTGAAACCGGAGATGGGTAGCTTTAAGCTAGAAACAGGAGTTGGCCATTTGGCCCTGAGCCTGCTCCACCATTCAAAATGATCACAGTGGATCATCCAATTCAATACCCTGTTCCCACTTTCTCCCCACACAGCTCTTAGGAATAAAGGGATCAAAGGTTTTCTAGCACCCTCTTGAAAAATTCAATGGTCTGGACTCAACCACTTTCTTCTGGCAGAGAATTACACCCTCTGGGTGAAGAGATTCCTCTTCATCTCAGTCCAAAAAACCTACCCTGCGTTCTTGAACTATGACCGCTGATTATGGACTCCCCAGTCATCAAGGACTTCCTTCCTTCATTTACCCGGTCTAGTCCTGTTCGAATTTTATGGGTTTCTACGAGATGCCCTCCCCACAATCCTTCTAAACGCCAGTGAACACAGTCCTAATCGATCCAGCCTCTCTTCATATATCAGTCGTGCCATCTGAAGGGTATTACGGGACATAAGAGGATGGAGTCTAGACATAGATAAGTCATGATCTCATTAAATGATGCAACTAACTCAAGACTGAATGGTCCCCTCCTTGTTCTATGCCCTAAACCTTGTACACTTAAGACTAACCACAGCTTTTCCGATTGGACCACTGAGTGAGATAACCCCCTAGTTATTGAAGCAGAGGCATCCCTGGTGGGTGTGCTCAGTTCAGCCAATTGTTTATGAGTAGAGTGATAGGACATCCTGGTATGGTGTATCTGCCACATTCACCATCAGCCCACCTCTGGTGACCTTCTCTACCATGTAAGCTTCTCACAGGCAACTCGCAGAGACAACAGCACCAGTGGCAAAACAGCAGAAAATAATTAACCTGTAACAAATGCGTGCATGGTGCACTGCCAATTTGCCTTCCTGAACGTACATGGCACATTCTGACTTGAAACCAAGAAATTGTTCGAAATGCAAGTTTAACGTGGAAGGCAGTAAGACTCGATTAAAACTCACATTGGTGGGCCTCAAACTGCCAGAGAGTACAACTAGATTAACTTACGATATCTGGTCAGCATGGGCACACAAACCAAAAGGTGATGTTTCCATTCTGAAAATCTCCATAACTTTATAGCTCTCAAATTAGATTAGATTACCTACAGTGTGGAAACAGACCCTTTCGACCACAACAAGTCCACACCGACCCTCCAAACAGTAACTCACCCAAACTCATTTCCCGACATTTACCCCTGACTAACATACCTAACACAATGGGTAATTTAGCATGGCCAAATCACCTGACCTGCACATCTTTGGACTGTGGGAGGAAACCGGAGCATCCGGAGGAAACCCACGCAGACACGGGGAGAACATGCAAACTCCACACAGACAGTTGCCAGAGGCCGGAATTGAACCCAGGTCCTGGGTGCTGTGAGGCAGCAGTGCTAACCACTGAGCTACCATGCCACCCACTGCTGCAACCGAAACATATTCAGCACATCCAAGAGATAAGGTCAACCAACATTTTCAGAGGCCTTTCATCATTAATTTGCCCCAGAGTTAAGCGAACAAGTGGGAGTATTCATCACAGAGAGGCTACACTTTCTGACTGTACCCAGTTTACACAGTGAATACTAAGTCTAGGCTGATAGCCGCACGATAGCATTGAGTGAGCCCTCCCCCACAAACTAAACTTTAAAACAAGGAGCTGACCAGGAATCTCTCACTCTTACTACCTGCTATTGGCGTGTGTTGGAAGGATTTGCAACTGATAATCAACCTTCTTATCTAGTTGGGTCTGGCAGGGATGCCTAATACCCACAACGGGATGGAAAGCGATTCTACAATAACCATTTCAAACTACAACAGGGAAGCTCCACCCTGTATCCAGGTCAACATTTATTCCTCAAATAACATAGAACATTACAGCGCAGTACAGGTCCTCGATGCTGCGCCGACCAGTCATACTAATCTGAAGCCCATCTAACCTACACTATTCCATGTACACCCATATGCTTGTCCAACGACAACTTAAATGCACTTAAACTTGACAAATCTACTACCGTTGCAGGCAAAGCATTCCATACCCTTACTACTCTGAGTAAAGGTATCATAGATAGAGATGGAAATAATCCCACGGCCCTCTGTGGGATCTTTTTTGCAATTTTTGCGCAACTTGCAAACAATCAGCATTGCAGCCACCAATCAAGAAGGCCTCACTAGATATCCCACCTAACAGGGCTCACATTCAGGATGCTGCCTCATTTATTGTTCCAGCAAAACTTTAAAAAATGGCCTTGGTGCAGTCAGTAGCAACCCTGCTTCTAAGCCGGACGTTCCGAATAGGACTTGATCCTGGGAAGTTATTTAGATAAACATGGCCAACAAATTTGTTAAGTCACCAGAGATTAACTACTGGATAGACAGAGACCAAGCATGTATTCTTCTATGCAGAATTCTGCTCCACCTCACATCACAAAACTCCAACAGGATTTATTTGTTCTCCACAGATATATGCCTCTGATTAATGCACCGAACACTATAGACAATTTAGCATGGCCAATTGCCTGACCTGCACATCTTTGTGACTGTGGGAGGAAACCAGAGCACTCGGAGGAAACCCACACAGACACGGGGGAAGAATGTGCAAACTCCACACAGACAGTCGCCCAAGGCTGGAATCGAACTTGGGACCCTGGTGCTGTGAGGCAGCAGTGCTAACCAGAGTCCGCCCTGGTGGTGTTCCCATGTATCTGCTGCTTTTGTCCTTCTAGATGGAAGTGGTCATGGGTTTGGAAGGTGCTGTCTGAGGACAATTGGTGAATTTCTGAAGCGCATCTTGTAGACTATAAGCACTGAGCGTCAGAGATGGATGGAATAGATTCTTGTGGATGTAGTGCCAATCAAGCAAGCTGCTTTGTCCTGGATGGTGTCAAGCTTCTTCAGTGTCTCATTCAGGCAAGTGGGGATTCTTCCATCACACTCCCAAGTCGGGGGGTGGGGGAGGAGGGGGCGTTTGGTTTACTTCTCCGCAGTATTCTTAGCCTCTGCATTCAAGCCAAGTCCTTCACAACTTCAAATATCTCTATCAAACTTCCTCTCAATCTCCTTTAATTAGCACTCAAATATCTGGAAGTGATAAAAGGCGGTATATAAATGCAAGCTCCTCCATTCTTTCTCCTGCTTGAAACATTAACAAATCAACCAAACTACCCTGCTTTGCAAAGATCGATCAAAGAGGAATTGCAAAGAATCATTTGCGTCCAAAATATCTTCAGATTTAACCAATGCAAATCTTCCACTAATTTGCATTGTACACTTCCTCCGTAAAATACACTCATCATCCCCTACAGATCACGATAGCTGCATTCTGGCAAGGTTCAAACTTGATCATTAACCAGTTTGAATAATGCAACAATCAGGACCATACAAAACTGTAATTATTGCAAGCCACACCATCTTTGCTATGTCATATTATTGGATCAACTGCAATATTCTCCATAATAACCCTCCACTGGTGCCTGCCCGAGTATGGTCAAGGAGTACCAAATATGGTCCAAGGAAGTCTCAATTTTGGTTGCCATTTTGTGTTATGATCGCTCTCGGATGGGGCAATATTATTAATGATAGAATTTATCTCACGAGGGGCTCTTTTTGAGGTTGTAACATCCCAGCCTCTGAAGGAGGCAATGATTCAAGCCTCACCTTACTCCAGAGGTGTGACACAACGTCTCTGAACAAGTTGATTAAAAAAAGGTACCTTGAATGTATCTCACTTCTCCTCAAATAAGGATGAATTAATCATTGAGATATAAGAACAGCAAGTGTATTTCTACAGTGCCTTTGGTTTATCTGCACATTAACCTTGCTACGGATGTGTTCTCAAATCATTCCTGGAGCCTCCACTTCACAGTGAATGCCGACCGTAGCCAGGAGTCACTCATGCTCAACATCTGCACAGGACTGATGATGAATGAACAAACAAGCTACCTGGCTTGTTTAGCCACTGGGAGAAAGCAAGGACTGCAGAACAGAGTCAAGAGTGTGGTGCTGGAAAAGCACAGGTCGGTCAGGCAGCATCTGAGGAGCAGGAGAATCGATGTTTTAAGCATAAGCCCTTCATCAGTAATATTCCCTGATGAATGATGATAATGTTTCCTGATCGATTCTCCTGCTCCTCGGATGTTGCCTGACCGGCTGTGCTTTACCAACACCACACTCTCGACTCGGTTTAGCCACTGGACTGACTCAACTAAGAGGGCTGAAAACCAGAAAGGGCCAAAAACCAAAGTGGGCCAATCGATTTGTATCCATCAATCTGACATATTAGTCAAAGAATCATAACATAATGCTCTGTGGCATTGACCAGGTTGAGAATATAACTACACTGAACAAAGGAGGACCACTGTTTGTCTCGTTTACCTGCTGCCATCTTGGATAGCAGTTTCTATCATTGGTCTGCTGTCAACCAAAGGAGGAGGAAAACCTTGCTGACTGGGAGTTTTGGCGAGCACCAGTCCAGGAAATGTTTGGAATTAAGATAACCAACTTTGAGGGGAGGGATCAAAAAATAAACAAAATAAACAAAACAGACATTGCATATTGAAATTCTACAGGAGGAGACAAGAGTGAAAGGACCCAGATTGACTGGGTTGTTAAGAAGGCATACAGTGTTTTGGCCTTTATTAATAGAGGGATTGAGTTCCGGAACCAGGAGGTTATGCTGCAGCTGCATAAAGCTTTGGTACGGCCACACTTGGAGTATTGTGTACAGTTCTGGTCACCGCATTATAATGTGGAAGCTTCGGAAAGGGTGCAGAGGAGATTTACTAGGATGTTGCCTGGTATGGAAGGAATGTCTTACAAGGAAAGGCTGAAGGCCTTGAGGCTGTTCTCGTTAGAGAGAAGAAGGTTGAGAGGTGACTTAATAGACTCCGGGGCTATTAATCAGAGTGTTAGATAGGGTGAACAGGGAGAGCCTTTTTCCAAGTATGGGGACGGCAAACACGAGGGGACACAACTTTAAAAAGTGAGGGTGGGGGAGGAGGGGGGCGTTTGGTTTACTTCTCCGCAATATTCTTAGCCTCTGCATTCAAGCCAAGTCAGAGGTAGTTTCTTTACTCAGAGAGTAGTAAGGGTATGGAATACTTTGCCTGCATCGGTCGTAGATTTGCCAAGTTTAAGTGCATTTAAGTAGTCATTGGACAGGCAAAGGGACGTACATAGAATAGTGTAGGTGGGATGGGCTTCAGATTAGTATGACAGGGCGGTGCAACATCGAGGGCCGAAGGGCCTGTACTGCGCTGTAATGTTCTATGTTCTATGACATCCAGTACTGAAATGGTTAAAGCTGCTCCTTGCAGACAACATTTGCCAATGCAACGTCCACATCAACACCTGGTCTCAATGCTACCTTCAGAGACTTGGATTCCGTAGTGCGGCAGATGCACATGGCAGTAAACACTTTCTCAAGATTAATAGGTCTCTCTTGTCCCAGGGCACGTGACACATTGATGTCATACATGCAACCAGGGTTACTAGCTCTTGAAAAACACTCAGGGTTAAAATGATACCGGAGCTTCAGAAAACAAACACGGAGAGAGGAAATAATTTTTTTTTTAAAATGGGAGGTCAGGCAGAAGAGTCCTCAAGGGCTAAAGGAATAATGTTAGCATCCAAACATGATCATCAAAAACACTCCTTCATTGTGCTGCACCCTGGTAACAGAGTGGATTTAACTCCTTGCAAAGGACACAAACTAATAGCTATATTTATTTTATGTACAACACCACTTTATTGGAGTGTCTAAAGCACGGTCACTGCATTCACAGGAACTCTTCCCACTCCTCTCTGGCGATTATACAGCGAGATTTTTCTCAGTGTAAAAACAGTAGTAGTTCCTTCTGACCTTTGAGGGAGTACTGCTACTCCACACAGTTGTGACTGCTCTAGAACTCAGCCCTCACTCATAGTCACACAACACTGAAACAGACCCTTCGGCCCTATGCGTCCATGCCGATCAGATATCATAAACTAATCTACTCCCTTTTGCCAGCACTTGGCCAATATCCTGCTAAACCTTTCCTATTCATATACCCCTCCAAATGCCTTTAAAATGCCGTAATGGTACCAGCCTCCACCATGTCCTCTGGCAGCTCATTCCATACACACACCACCCTCTGCATGAAAAAGTTGCCCCTTAGGTCCTTTTTATATCTTTCCCCTTTCACCCTAATCGTATGGCCTTTGGTTCTGGACTCCCCAACCCCAGGGAAAGACTTTGTCTATTTACGCTATCCATGCTTCTCTTAAATTTTATAAGCCTCTTTAAGGTCACCCCTCAGCCTCCGACACTCCGGGGAGAATAGCCCCGGCTCAGGTGACTGTCCGTACGGAGTTTGCTCAAACTCTCCACCCTGGCAACATCCTTGTAAATCTTGTCTGAACCCTTTCAAGTTTCACAACGTTCTTCCTACAGTGGAGAGACCAGAATTGCACACAGTATTCCAAAAGTGGCCTAACAATGTCTTGTACAGCCACAACACAACTTCCCAACTCTTACGCTCAATGCACTAACCAATAAAGGTAAGCATACCAAATGCCATCTTCACTATCCTACATACCCGCTACTCCACCTTCAACGAACTATGAAACTGCACTCCTCAGTCTCTGTTCAGCAACACCTCCCCCACCCCACCCCCACCCCCCACCCATCTTTGCTGCATATCAGATGATATTTTAATATTAAATCTGATTGATTTCAAGCTTGCAAATTGTAGCCAATCTAGATGGGGCAGATGAATAGACTCTCCCCTTCCAGACATGCTCAAATGTTTGAACAGATACAGCTCTCTCCTCAAACTGCAAAGGATTTCCATTCCGCCTTTTAAACCAATAAGACATGGACTTAGATGCCCCATCTATACAAACGGCCACCCTTGCAACATCACTACTTTAGCTCCTTCAAACCAAACCATCTGGGGTGGGGGTTTAAACCATGCAGACCACATCACATTATATAGAAAACAGGACAGTACAAACCAGGCCCTTCAACCCACCATGTCCATGCTGACTATGACACCATACTACAATAATTCCATTTGCCTGCACGATCCATATCCCTCTCTGCTCCCCCTGGTCACGTGTCTGTCCGAATGCCTCTGAAACTCTGCGACCAGTTTGCTTCTACCATCTTCCATGGCTGCACATTCCAGGCACCAGCTACACTGTATAAAAATAACTTGCTTTGCACAGCGTGGTTCAGTGGTTAGCACTGCTACTTGACAGCACCAGGGACCCAGGTTCGATTCCCTCAGGAGACTCGAAGGAGTTTGCACACTGTCATCGTGCCTACATGGGTTTCCTCCCACAGTCCAATGGTGTGCAGGTTAGGTGGATTGGCCATGGGAAATGCAGGGTTACAGGGATAGGATAGGATAGGATAGGGGATGGGGATTAGGGGGGGGGGGGTCTGGGCAGTGTGATCTCAAATGGGTCAAACGACCTGCTTCTGCCCCATAGCGATTTTGTGATCTCCTTTAAACTTCTCCCTTTTACCTTCAAACTTACGCCCTACCTACTTAAACAAAAGTTATACACCTTTCCAGGTGAAAGCAGGAGAGGGATAAGGCTGCAGCACTCAATAGTAATCAGACAGGAGCACAAAACCCTGCACAACAGGAGTCTGCATGATTCTGCATCTCCAGAAAATGCTATTAAAGACTCTATATGCAGTGTAGGAGATGCAGCCCAAGACTGTGTCACAAAGAGCACAATCACAGCACTCCAAGTGGCAGCCTGCCTCAATCAGAAGTAGAGTTGGTAACAATGCTAGCCCCATGAGATCACACAGTGAGGCTGATAAACTTTGCAGCTGCGCAAGAAGAGGGGAAAAAAGACAATTGAAGAGACTGTGACAGCAGAAGCAGGAAATGGTTCAAGGGAAAAGAAAATTGTACTCAATTGTAAGTTCTTTGTTTGAAAAGACTAACCCAAAAGCAGCCAAAATGTAGACCTATTGACAATACAACTCCCTCCATATCTATTCTAGAAAGAAAGCAGAGGGCAGCCAATTTGAGAGAGCTCAGACTCATTAGTATGACCACCATCTGGACGTTGGGTTGCTGCAATGGCCCTGTTACTGCGCAGCTCCAACCAAGCTGCCTCACCACTTTCTCAAAAGATCACGCCATCAGCATTTCACTGCTGTCCAGCAGACACAGAGACCAGGATCAGGCAGAGTAGTGTGCTGCCACTCTCTGTGGGATGTGGGCGTCGTTGGCTGGGCCAGTATTTACTAGCTGCCCCAAACACAGAGGGCTGTGAAGAATGAACCACACTGCTCCTCGTCTGGACCAGACCAGGCAAAGACGGCAGATTTCCTTCCTTCGAGGGCATCGGTGATCCAGATGAGTTTTTGTGACAACCAGCAGGGATTACTTGGTCACTATCAGGCCCAATCTTGTACTCAATGCAAATTCCCACCAGCTTGTGGGAGTCGAAGCTAGCTCCTCAGAATATCAGCCCAGGTTTCTAGGTTACTAGCCCAATGACATTACCACTAAGCCTCTGCCTCCCCATTCCTTACTCATTTTGGTTTGGCTTCAGAAGGGCATAGCGACCAAACTTTGACACAACATGCAGTCATTAATGGGCAGCTTGCTGCTTCCCTAGTGGCCTCTTACTCTATTCAAATACGTTTTACAGATGCTCAGGCCAGGACAGGTCTCGGTCCCAGTCCTCAGATCCCAAGTACTACAACGAGATGCTGGGACATCTCTCTGATCAGTACGTACCACTACAAAAACATTACTGTAGGCTGAGACAGCGAAGTCATGGTAACAACACTAGAGGAGTAACACAATATCACAAGGAGACACCAGTTCAAATCCCACCTTCTGATGCATTCAAATTCATTTAATAAGGAAAATGTAAAACTAGAAGCTAACCTTGGCAGACGTGACTGTGCAATTATTGGCTGTTGTAAAGACCCACCCTGTTTACCTTTAGGGGAGGAAATCAGCTGACTTTACCTGGTTCCCCCTACACGTGACTCCAGCCCCACAGCAATGTGGTTGTCTCTTCGCTGTCCTGTGAAATGACTCAACAAGTCACTCATGTCAGCGGCAACAGACACTGACCTCGCCAACGTTGCCCACATCCCACATGCAAAAAAAAATACACAGAGAAACAAATCTGAAGCAACTGTCACACTTATTTGTGGAATCCTGCTGTGCATCCACCAGCTCTCACCAATCCAACAAGGTACCCATGTTTCCTCAGACACCAGACTGGCTGGGAAGTGCATTGAAAACATCCCGAATAATGCTACACCACGCAGATCCTCTTGGTGGGGATGGACAGGGAGTGGGGAAGCAGAGGAGTGGACAATAACGTGGGCGAATTGCCAGTTGATGTTCACAAAAAACAAAAGTCACAATCACTCGAGGGAAGGAGGTAAAGAGCACTCAGAGTTTGGCCACATTCTTCTAGTCAGGAGTTTGGGAATAAGGAGAAAACTAGCAACGGAATCAGTGGGGGCGGATAATGTAGCCAAAATACTTCAGGTGGTCTATAAAAGTGGATGCAGAAATCAGTGCAGCTAAGACAAAGAAAGGTAAGCTGTTGAAAACCAGATAAACAGGTCAGATGACAGAAAAGGTGATCATGCAGATAATCATTTAAAGTTAGCATTTTGAAGGTTTAAGAAGCTATGGTTGTCTCCACAGTGCTCAATACACACAAATACCAAAATAAAACTGGGGGGTGGGGGTGCAGGCATTCAGCTTAATAGGGCCCACTTTTATTTAGGCCATCCCTACATCTCTCCATGCGCAAATGTCTATTTTAACAGCCTGCTCTGCTCATGTATTCCCCCTGTATGGTTACTCTTTGGATAAGGGTCATTTATCCAACTTTGACTCATATTCATGTCACCTAACTCATCACTTCCACTGCCCACTGGCTGGCAAGGTGAATAATTTGCCTCACTACCAACTTTTGCCAGAAACAAATCTGAAAGAACTGCGGATGCTGGAAATCAAACAAAAAAACTGAAATTGCTGGAAAAACTCAGTAGGTCTGAGTGGGGAGAAAGCAGAATTAATGCTGCAGGTCTAGTAACCTTTCTTCAGAATCGACTTTTGCCAAATTCCTCCCACCATCCCACTAAACAACAACTAAATGTCACAACAGAAAGGGACCAATTTTCTAAGTGTGAAAGCAATGTTGTCCACTATGAGTCACACAGTTTCCAATAAGCACTTTCAGGAAGGGGAATGGGTGTAATGGACGGAAACAACTGCCCACCAGGAATAAACAACTGGCCTCCATAACATCACAGATTTTAAAGCTTAAATCAACTTTCATGACCTCTCTTCAGAGCAGGCAATCCTGAAACCAGAAAAGGGATTCAACACGAGACAATAAGTATTTTCAAAATTGTTCTCAACATAGACTACAGAGAAAGCAAGTCCAACACATCCAAGTGAGAGTTGAAAGGGTCAGCCTAGCACCCTGTTGTGTGCCATCAAATCCTTGACCCTTCTGCAGCTACAGTTCCAGTGTTTTGTCCACCACTTCACAGTGTAAAAGCTCATGTGATACAGCTAGGCTGGCAATTAATGTGGCAGATAGTGCACCGACTCTAGTCTGAGGCAGTCCATTCCAATACTACAGATCTTGCAATCCTCTCTGCTGTGAGATATGAGCAGAGGGAGCTTCGCTTGAGCACACCTGACCACACAGAGATCACACTGTCATTATGCAAACCATTAGCACGAGTGCACAGGGTATGGGCATGTCAGTGTAACATATGCAGCTTACTCTGGACACATGAGAAACATGTCTACATACCAACGGAGCTACTCATCGTCCTATTTACCTCACCAAATTACTCAGGCTCAACAACTTTGAAAGACTCCTTTCGGATTAAGTCAATGAGTCTGCTTAATACGCAGTTAATGGTTTCCCCCGAGATGCAGCACCACCTGTTGCAGTCAGTGCCCTTTTATTACGTGTCGCTTTCTCTTCCTTAATGACAAGAACCGTGTGGATTAAGCCAGGAAGAATTGACAAATTCAGTCCCAGTGAAATAGAGCCCTTCAATTTCTTTTCAAATTGCGTAGCAAGGAACTTTCACGACAGACGCAAACTTATGTCTGAAAGAATGAAATAAGCATTACGTGAAGCCAAATGCAAGAAAGTTTAAGGCTTACTCATTAGCATAATTATAGTTTGCCGCACACATTTGAACACGTGCACATAAAACAGCTGCCTTTGTATAAAACCTTTCACAACTTCAGAATGTCCTTTCAACTAGATACTTTGCCCAAAGTGCAACAAGCCATTTTCGCACAGAGTAAACTCCCAGAACAACAGCGTGACAAGTCCAGATTAACTGCTCTAATGTGGTTGTTGATCAAGAGGATTAAAACTAGCCAGGAGTCTGAGCAAAACTCCCATCCTTTATATCATGTCACAGGATATTATATCTGTCCTAGGAACCAGATTGGGCCTCAGTTTAATATCTTTTTGGAAAAACAGCACTATTCCGACAGTGCAGCACACCCTCCGTATTGCAGTGAAGTGTCAGGTTAGAATTTTGTGCTCAAGTCTTAGAAGCAGGACTTGACCCCAGAACCTTCTGAGATGAGAGACCAACTGAATGAACGCACTAGTCACAGGAGCTAAAAATTGCACACATGACAAATTTAAAGACAACTGAAAGGGAGCATCAGAACAAGACATAAAAAAACTTGCTGCTGTTCAAGGTGAAGGTTGGATGCCTTTGGTAAGTCAGTGGAATGAGCAATGGAGTAGCCATACGTTGATGAGGAACCAATGGAACAGCCCATCCCTGGTCCCCCTCTAATGACGACCGAAGCAGCAGTAATGCTGCACGCGATGTCTGTGCGAACATGGCCACAGGTCGGCCCACCAATAAGAATGTGACGCCAAATTCCAGGCCATAATCTCACCAGCACCAGCAGAGTCAATGGACTTACTGGCCCTGGACTGGATGGCAACCACAAGCATCCTTGCAGTGAAGGGCAGAGGCCACCTGCTTCCTCACCAGGCCCCATCCCCACCCACCCCAAACCTGCTGGGCCATGGAAGAGGCACCTTGGCAGACGTTAAACATCTTGGTCACTGATCTCCTGAGGTAGGCAGCTGCAATGCACATCCACTGAAACATTGCAATTACGTCAGGAATCCACAAACCTGCCTCAGTGCAACTTGCTTCAGGAATGGGGGGCTATGTTTACAACTTCCTATCCAGAGGGAAGTAGGCGTTCACATCTGTCTACAGCCAGAGGATAGCCCTTGTGCAGACACACACACACACACACATTGCATCCCTCTACTGAACTAGGCGACATGTGGATGTTACTGGGAGTCTCACTGGCACAAAACAGTGACAGGATTGGGCAGGACAGAGAGCACACAAATAAATAGCAAAATCCCAAACCAGCTCGCCCATGGTGGTTTCCCTGGGTACTTCCTCTGCACGGGTCACATCACAGATGGTGACATACACCCATGAAGACTCCTGAGAATCCAAGCGTTAGCAGCAAAACACACACTAAATGGAAAACTAGAAAGTTTGACAAAATTGGTTCTGCATAAGCACAATTAAAATCAAATCAAATTAGCATGCCCTTTAAATCAATCACAGGTTACAATCCTGGCAAATGAGCGCTGGGATCATTTCTCAAACATGCAACAACATCCAAAACTCAGGATGATACTAAAAAAGTGGGAAGAAATCTGTATGGACTTTTCAACTTCCCCCGGAAGTAAAATTCTCTTCTCAGGAAGAGCAGGCCAGTTCAGACGTAAATTCACCTTTTGCCCACTGCCAGCCCTCCCCCCCCACTGGCCCCTCCTATGTGTTCCAGTCACTGTTTGGCTCACCTCCTCCTATTGAAGCTTCCATGCCTCCTCCAGACCTTCACCAATCAGAATCCAGGGAACATTTGGATCAAGATGGCTTAGTGGCTAGCACTGTTGCCTCACAACACCAGAGACCTAGGTTCGATTCCACCCTCGGGCACCTGGGTGCAGTTTGCACATTCTCCTCACATCTGTGTGGGTTTCCTCCCACAGTCCAAAGACGTGCAGGTTGGCCGTGAGAAAACGTAAGGTTACAAGGAAAGGATGATGGGGGTTGTGGGTGACTCTTTGGAGGGTCGATGTGGACTCAATGGACTGAAAGGCCTGTTTTCACACTGTAGGGATTCAATGACTCTTCTATCTGACCTTTCGAGCATCACCACAGTCTACCTTGGTATTACCCGGCAATGGCATGTGCCTTCTCTGGCTTAGCTCTTCTGGGCACCACTCACATGAGTCCCCACGCCCCTGTGCGCCTTCTGCCAGCCTCAGTGTTCCTACTCACTGGGTGCCAAGACATATGTGCTGTGATCTCAGAGACTGAATAACCAATTCAAAATACTGGATTATGGGGTAATGAGAGAGGAGGAGAGATGTACCTTCAAGAGGAACACAATGGCTGGATGATGCTCATGTCACTGAACTGCACTCCACAAGGCAATAGCAGCAAGAAAGCAACCAACCACCACTTAAACCCAAAATATTTGAGTGAGTGAGTGAGTGAGTGAGAGACAGAGACAAGTTATTTCGAATTCACAGCATCACAGCTCTCGTCACGAATGACACAGAGATGGTCAGCAGGGGAGAGAAGCAGAATTCCTCTGGGAATTTCCCTGGGCAGGAACATTACTGGGAGTGGAGACTTATTGCCGAGTCCTCATGATGGGAAACTGCACGCCTGGTTCACAAACCAAGATTGAACATCTGCAAGGTCCCCAACAAGCTAAACTTCATTTTTAAAAACTGCATATACAATGCAAACTGGGATCAGGGAGGGGAGGAAGAGGTTTTGGAGGATATCGTGCTGTCCTCACCTGAGTCTGTCACCATAACCACCCATTCCTCCCTCCCTCAATGTTCTCCAGGTGCCCTTGAACACATCTAGATTACCTGCTCCAAACACCGCCTGGGATTGCAAGGTCTATATCAGCAAACAGTGAAGTTTCCTCTGAACTCATTAGCTGGGTCCCCAATTTACCAACATGCAACTTACATTGACTCGTACATATGAATGTTATCCCAAACAGGAGCTTAATTTTGAATATCTGACATACAATCATTTCCAGTACTTAGGAGCTGCTATTTGCTAATGTCCTGTATTGTGCTCTAACTTGTGTACAAATTGAGTTGTTAAGACTCAAGAACAGAACCCGTTCGCAACTCGGGCACCGCCTATATTGGACTTCTTGGTGCGTATCCTTTATTGGCTAGGTCTCTCTACACCTACACTAGAGATAGAGAGAGAGAGAGAGAGAGAGAGCGAGAGAGCGAGCGAGAGAGAGAGAGAGAGAGAGAGCGAGAGAGAGAGAAAGAGAGAGAGGCGATCTAACTTGCTCACCCTCTCCAGATTAGACAAGTTGTAAGTGCAGTGGCTGGAATCACCCAAATAAGAGAATGAGAGAGCAAGAAAGACAATAAGAGAAAAGAGAGTGCAAAAGGGGAAAAAGGAAAGACAGGCAGAGAGGGGTCTATCTTCAGACTGGTATATGATGCAGCCAAGACACTTAGTCCTAGTTAGCATATCGACACAAGTCCTTTATAGGTAAAAGAAATCACATTTAATCCAATTCACTTTAATGCAGTGCCAATACTTCTCCTGTTTTATTGACTGACTTCAAGTTGCTCCAATTGCCACCATACGTGATAGAGACAGACCTCGAAGTGCTCTGTCCTACAGTTATATCCAATGCGCCCTCCAAATATACAACCCATGTATAGAAGGACATTATTTATAATCTTAGCACTAGGTGGTTTTAAAAGAAAAAAAATCTCTAAAGTACATAATGCCTCACTGCGATCCTACCATCAGCAACTATTCCATTTGCGTATGGAGGTCAGTCTTCCCACCGCTGAACCTCTGGATTTCAACAGCAATGCTATTAGGGAATACACCTGGGGAGTTACATTTCCTCTGCAACCTCATTTTAACGTGATGATTAATGTTTTTGTGTTGTTGTTACTTGGATTTTTTTTTAAATTGGCTAAATACATCACATTAGTACAAACGTGACCACATTAGTCAGCAGCACTGAAACTGTGCAGGAAAGCA
The DNA here is from genome assembly GCF_047496795.1 of Chiloscyllium punctatum. Taxonomy (NCBI): domain Eukaryota; kingdom Metazoa; phylum Chordata; class Chondrichthyes; order Orectolobiformes; family Hemiscylliidae; genus Chiloscyllium; species Chiloscyllium punctatum. The sequence continues at coordinate 84,735,733 of NC_092757.1, read as the reverse complement.
ACAAAACTCTGCTGTTTCACTTTCACGCACTGACCCCTCAGAGGGGGTCAGGAGGAAAACAGTACAGAAAATGCCCACTCTCTAACACAGCGACAGTGCCGCCTATTATATACAACTGGATCCCTGTACCCATCACTGCGGTGGAATTCCGGGAAAACACAAATTAAGGAAGAGCTAATCTAAAAAAGGTTGGTGGTCATTCAGCAAGAGCTGTGCGGGGGAATTGGGCAGGGGGGGTTAAGTGGTCATGGGGAAGGGAAATGCTAAGCCACAAACGCAGGTAAACAGACTCAATCCACAGTATTTTTTTTAAAATCACACTAATCAACACACTCCCAGCAGGAACAAAGTGAGAAAAAAAAAGCTGAAAACCCTGATTGGAATCTTTGAGAAAGAGAAGCAGAGTGAGGTGCTCAGTGAAACAGCAAGATGGAAATGATAAGAGACCGGGAAAAGGGGTCTTATTAAGCTTTTATAAAAAAAAAACCAACCCAAGAGCATGTTTACAAAATCGTTCTGGTAACCTCACGTCATTTAAAATTTAGTTTTCTCCCAGCACTTAGTCACGGGGCCCTAGTTCTGGCTCATTGTTCAAGTAGGCTGGCTTCATTGCATATAATAGCTGTGGGAAACTGAGCAGGATTCGGCTGAACAACAGACAACATTAGAACCCCACCTCACCCCCCTTCCCTGCTATCCTTTTGCTCCCCATCTCTATACAGAGACTCAGCCACACTCTCTCACACACACAGAGACAGACACTCTCTCACACTAGAGCTGTCTCCAGTGCCTCTCTGCTCCATGCAGTGCCTTTTATTGCACGGGGCTGATTTATGCGTCTAGGTCACCCCTGCTTATTTTAAAAGCTTTTCTCGACAGCCTTTTTAAAATACATACACACGCACGCATAAAAAGAAAGGGACTTCAAGGCAGATCTAAATTAAATGCAGTTGTAGAAGGCGGAGGTCTGGTAAGGCATTGGGAAGCGGTGTTTCGTTGCTGATTAATAAGCAGGACTTAAAAGAGGCCGCAGTTGTCAAAGAAATTTCAGCTTGCAAATCACATAAATGTACCTGAGTGAGCAGGGCCTGATTTAAGCAGGGGTGAAGGTGGTCACAGCTATGTGCAGTCTCTCAGTGAACACCTGTGTGTAATCGCACAGTGCCAGCAATCCCATACTCCCGGGACTGATTTGACTTAATACAAATCTACAACCCCTCTCTGCACTTCCAAAAAAATAAAAAAGACCTAAAGTTGTCCTAATCAAAGTACAGCAATACCTCAAATGGAGAATGTTTAATTTATTGACCAGTGATTCGGTGCATTAACCAGCAATTTTCCAAATGCCAACTGCTTCACACTACGACTCCCCCCACGCACAAAAAACCTGTACATTTCAACTGCTGTCAACGAGGAGTTCTACATGTTAGTTCCAGTGGGGGCTACTGCTAAATGTAGCACTCTGTGAGAAGTGCAGACAACACTGAATACTAAGGACTACAGTCAAAGACTAACTACACATGCACTGAACATATCCAGGCTCAGACCCGAGGGAGCAAAACAGGAAAGTCTATTCTCAGAATCAAGGATCCCCACTAGGCTTTGAATCAAAAAAAGTCAGAGTTGACAACTGCTGGCCTCTGCTCGTGCCTTTGTAATGCAAGTCAAACTGAAAGCAAGCAGAACATGCCTTTGACTGTCTCATATCGAGGGTGTACGACAGATTTCACAGGCGTCGCTGAATCTGCCGCAGATCTCGCGTTCTGGCAACTCAAAGATGAGGTCGCAGTGGGAACCTAGTTATGGGATCCTGCTGTGCACCAACCAACCTCCAAGGTGCGCAAGGTGACTTCAGGGCTGTTTTCCCTGACGACACAGTACCAGAAACATTATGACAGCCTGGGCACGCTCCAGTCCACGGGCAGCGGAAATGCTGGTTGTCAGAGCCCTGAGGGCCAACGTCCTGACTTCCGCACATCCTGCAATGCTGACCTCTCCCCACGAGAGCAGGGAGAGGGCAGCAATCAGACACAGAGTGCCGTCAGCCAGGCTGCACCCCTGCTTGGCTGCAGGTCATCAATAACAGCTTGTTCAGTTGTGGCAGAATATTTCTTTAAAAAAGAGACAGAGTTTACTTTATGCTAAAATCACCAACAATCTGTATATGAGCTGAGACCAGAGTGAACCTCCACAAACAAACAGACACAGTTGCAGCACCTTCCATCTGAGGCTACTCCTCGTGAAGTGACCTTACATTGCCCCACTTCTCATTTTTACATTCCCCATGGCGAATCCCAATGAGCAAACACAAAACCAGTTATAAAAATACAACAAAACTGCTGGAAATGGCAAATGAAACTGGGCAGGAGAAAAAGAACGTGTGCCTCTGTCATCTGCCAAGCCCAAATGACGAGGGCAGTTTCACTGAGCTCAATACCCCCTCTCAAAAACTGCGCTTTTAAATCTTAGGCCAATCACTTCTTCATCAAAGTGCCGAATGCAGGTTTATATACAGACCATTCTAAACACCAGACTGTGTTACACCTTGTGTTAAGCGCCATGTGCATTAAGCTCTGTCACAGTTCAGACCATCCCAATTTTAATATAATTTTAGTGCTATTCACACAAGGACTATTGAGTGCGATATTTTTTTCTTTTCATTACCATCCCATTATGTTCAGTGGTAGGTTACCATTGTGAAAAAGTTCCATTAAATAAAAGAAAAGATGTGATTTCCAGAAATGCTGACGATGGAGTGAGGAGCTGCCTCAGAGAAGCCTGGATGGTGAGCAAATTGCAGAAGTTAAATGAGTCTATTTTACAGGTAGGGCCACCCCCACCTCCCCACCGCCGCAATCGGCTTCCTGGTTTACATTAGTGTGCGATTGTGCTGCTCTGGTGAAGAATGACCACGTGCCACACTGACACACAAAAGGGAGCAGCGCCTCTTTCAGCCCCCAGAGGTGGCGTGGGCAAGACAGATGCTGTCACTCACTGTAACCAGTTCTGGCAACTTACACCTAAACACCTTGGTGCTATAACAAATACAAGTCCTTCTCAGTGGTCACCCACAGGTCAGGCAGTTTGAGTTTTTTCATCCAGTAGCCAGGAGGAAATCTGGCTTATAAAGACATTCACAAATAAAGAAACGCATACAGAGCTAACACAGGCTTCCCTGAAAAGCACACCAGATCATTCCAGGCTACCAGAGTCACAGAGCGTTAATGCAATCAGGCTCCAAGACAATTTACATAATTTGCTTTTGGCCCATTCACATCCTGTCAGCCTACATTCAAAGCAACATTAAGCAACTCCACATGTTGACCCTCTCAATCTAAAGGTCAGAGGGCACTGGAGGGTTTCAGGCCGCGTCTTGCCATCTCCATTTTCACAAGACGGCCCCCCGCTCAACACACAACACACTTCTTGTTAACACAGCATCTTTCCCCTCCATACAGCCCCCACTTTGAGCTTCTGTGCTAATCAAACCTCAATGTCTACTGTTAACCCATCTGCCGTCTTCGTGTTCAAGTAAGGTCAAACAGAATGCTGCCTTCTACTTTTCAAAAAGCCACATAATAAAATCACAACAACAAATAAATAAAAGCCTCGCTCCACTTGTAAATATCGCAAAAAAAAACCTCGAACTGGATTCGACTGCAATTGGAAAGTGCAAAACAGCAGTTACAAACGCTCCCACTACCGTAGCTCAGAACGTCAAAGAAACAATGCACACAGGCTTAAAGGTTTATTAACAACTCAGAATCAACATATCTTTCTTCCTGACCCCCTCTCAGAGCACTTGCCTCAAATAATCCCTCACCGTGTCTGGGAGAACACAAATGACAACAATAATCCTTCTACTTACCTTGGGTTGTGCTCTTCGGGGGAATGCAACCTTAGGGTCAATCTGTCGAAGCAAATCAGAAAAGGGTTAAAAAAAAAATCATCGGGTGCATCCCCACCCCAGGACATTTAAAACACCATGTTTCTCAGGCAATGAATCACAGCAGAAAGTTTCTAAGGTCAGGTCCAAGAATTGCAAGGGACTGATCACTATTTAATGTCATGTACCTTTTTTTTTAAACCTGTTTTAAAGACATCAGCTGTGCTCTTAGGGATTACTTATACTTGCTACTGCTGCAAAGCAATTCTTAAAGGATTACTAATCAAGAAATTATATAGTTATTTTTCACCCTCTTGGCTGTCACAGCCCGACCTTTGTGTGGTCACTGTAGCCCACGTATGTTTTCACACATCTACAGAATGTCGTAGATATCTCTATGGTTGCACGGTCTGGGAGATGACTGGATCCAGGGCGGTCAGTGTCCCTTCCATTCACATAGCTCACACATCTCCGAACACAAGGTGCTGCACTTGGCATAATCATGCGTGGTCAGATCGAGAATGAAACAGAACTAGAGTCAAGAGGAGGGAGGGGATGCACTTATTTCCTAATCTAGAGCAAATTGGAATTAGCACGGCTGTGCAAGGTAAGATGCACCTTTTAAAAACAAAACTGAAATCCTGAATCAGCTCCCTCCCTGAGCTGCAAACAGGGTTCTAGTGCAAATCTTCAGTTCACACAATCCACCTTCAAGATGTCAACTCCAAGTTGGGATTTATTTGCAGAGTCCTTCTCCAACTGCTAACCCAGTGACTCAGCCTATCATGGGGGTGATTGAGGGGGGGTTGTTGTACAGGAGGGGATCTCAAGTCACTCATTAAAACACACTTCCAGCAAGGGATCACTTGTTAATTGTCACCAGGGGGACTCCTAACGATTCTCCCCAGTCCACTGAAACCTTTTTCAACACCATGCAGTTTCTGCACAGTCAAGACAAGACAAGCGAGAGCAAACTTTCCTGAACCACCAAGTTGAGTGCCCAACCCCGATTCCTGAAGAAGGGCTGATGCCCGAAACGTCGATTCTCCTGTTCCTTGGATGCTGCCTGACCTGCTGCACTTTTCCAGCAACACATTTTCAGCTCTGATCTCCAGCATCTGCAGTCCTCACTTTCTCCTCCAACAACCAGACACCTACTCAGATCACCATCCTTCCCAGCTGTAGGCCAAGACATGATGTAAGTGCAAATCTATCTAAACTCTCAATTTCCACCCTACTCCCAACATTTAAGAAGCTCCATTACATGTAACTAGGTAACTCCAGGTGACACCCTCCCCGTTCCACAACAGGAGATGAAACACAGGGAAATGGGACCTTTCCTTTTGACGTCACTAACCCACATTGGACTAGATTCGAGCAGGCACCTGGACCAACAGGACCATCAGTTCTGCCATTGTGGCACAAACGTCAGGTACTGGGGCCAACACCAGCTTTTCAAGTGAATATCATTGAAAAGGAAGAGTCACGGGGACCAACATCACACCAACTATGTTCACTTGAGTCGGCCTTGGTCATCGAGGTGACTGAACAGCAAGGCTAGAAAGACAGAAGTAGAACAGAGAGAGAGATTCCTCCTCACAGCCCAGACAGAACCACAGTCCTGCTTGTGGGCCCTGACAACCCAGAGCATGAAAAAGCCCTGGCACAGAGGGTAGGTGCCAAATGGCCTCAGATTGGAGAGAGGCCTGCAGGAGGATGAAATCCAGTACCCAGCTGGTCAAACCAGGTCACAATCCAGCAGCCTTCTCCTGTAAAGATATGTAGGGATGCAGTCGTGGTGACATGAGATTGTGAAGATTCTCAAGATTGGATCCTCCATGGAGCTTGGTCAAGTACAAGGTGTGAAAGGCTACAGGGGTCCAAATGAAAAACTGGGATTCTGGGGACAGAGGGGCAAAGACAAGACCTTCAAGAGCTGTCTACCTGGTGGCAAGCCCTGCACAGGTTGTGTTCAAACCCAGTGGGAACACGTAGCAGCGCTTCACTAAAACATCCTCTTCTGCCCCAGATTGCTCCTGCTTCACTTATTCACTTCCACTTTAAACCCTGGGGGAAAACGGCAGACTGAATGGGTGCACATCTGCGTGTGCTGTGGGTGGGGAGTGGGTGAAGAGAGAGAAAAGTACAAACTGCCACCTACAGCTGAAGGAAGAAGCACTTTCAGACAGGAGCATCAGTGCGGGAAATGGCACTACCAGACGGAATCATCTCTCCAGCCATTTTAAAAGCAGCCCTGTTGCATGAGAAAGGAGTTGCAATATCCCAGAACAAATCTGTGAAACCACACACAGACAAAGCCTGTACCAGCCACAATAAGTAATGGTCTTGCATTCTGCCCCGAATCTGGCCAGCACTAGGTGCCTGCACCATTCACCCCTTACACTTTTGTTAACAGCATCAGACAGTATCGCATGCTTATCAATACCAGTGTGATGTCTCAACATCCATTATAACCCCACAGCCAACGCCTCACGTCCAGTGATAAAAACCACAACACAGAATGACCACCCTGAAACCCACTTTAAATCTGTCCAAACTTACTCAGGACAGCAATCAAAACACATTTGCAAAACTATTTCCACAACAGGACAAAGCCAACCCCAACATAATGACAAACTTCAAATCTCACAGCAAATACCAAAATAATTGGCTGGTGGACAAAAACCATCAACAAAAGAAAATCAAAATCAGAAGGAGAGGGGAAGCAATCCTCATGTCTGGGGCATAGGTTAAGGCCAGGAAGGAAAACGATGCAAATTTATGTGCCATTTATTTTGCAGGATTTTAGCAAAAGACACATATCTATGATTTTGCACCTTCTAGTGTTTAAAACAGGTTAATAACAGTTCCAGATAGATTTCACTAAATTATTCCCATGAGAAGTCCCAAACCCAAAGTCACTGTTCGCCTCTTCTATCCCCTTCAATGTTCGCAACATTAAAGTAACCTCCTTAGTGCACTCTAATACCTTGTGTGCTTCAAGGATGTCTAATCTGGTCTGTCAGCCAGAGTGAAGAGAGAGTGAGAATTTTAATGATCTCACCCAGTGTCATTGCAAGTTGCCTGAGAAACCAGTTTCACACCCAAAAGAATTTTCATTTGTCGGAGGGGATGAGGGGAAAGTGTACAAGAACTCTGAACTCAAACTGGATTATCTAGCCATGACTAGTTTCCCATGTCATTCAATTTTAAAAAAAACTACAGAAAAATTAGCACTGGCTAAAACCATTATGTTGTACATATTTATAAACTAGGCATTTTAATACTAAAGATAAATGAGTTAGTTAGCTCTAAGTAAAGTGGATTTTAAAGAAAATATATATGTACTAACTACAGTCTTCTAGAAGTCACTAAAACAGAAGACAAACTAGTTCCGATGGAGTTGTCATTACCTAAGTAATGCCTTAATGCAACCGTAAACAACAGCTTCTGCCGTGGGGAATAGATCGAATTCATGCCCTGAACGTTAAAACAAAGTCGAAAGGGTATATAGAACGCTACAAACAGATGCTCAGACACAAGATACACAGAATGATCAACAAGAAACCCATTCATGCGATTTACAGCAAAACTCAGCTTATGCGCTACCACTCTTGAGTTTTAATAAACTTTCTACCTCAAGTTACGGCAGTCGCTTTTTTTAAAATCCTTTTTGTTTACAATGGGGAAGAGAGGCTGTCCTTTAAACAGAAAGCGGGGGGGGGGGGGAAATGCATAAAATCAAACCTTACCGTCTCCCACTTGCGTTTCATCCTGAGCTCACCGCTTGGAAAAGCGATTAGAATTTAATTGCAAGACTTCCATTTAACTAGCAATTTAATCGGCCACTAGGTGGTTTGATTGTCAATTTATGTAACTGACAGTGAAGCTGTACCAGGAGGGTAGCAATTTTATTTTATCTCCCTTAGAAAGGGGGACTGAAAGTTGCAGCGAAATAGATTTTTTAAACACTTGGGCGTAATATTGAGTTTTTTTTTGTTTTATTTTTATTTCAGAGAGACAGCAGGTATTAAATGACCTTGGGGGGGGGGTGGGGGGAAACAGTTTGTTACAGTTTCACACTGAGGGAAATCAATACAGAAACACACAAACATACCGTCTTGGAATCTAATTCGTGATGGGGTTGAGCTAATACTTTATCTACACTTGCAGGATCGGTAAACGTAACGAAACCGAAGCCTCTGAAATGACACAAAGAAACAAAGTGATGATGAGTAAATAACGAGCAACAGGGAAGAGGAAATCAAACACAAGTGTCAAAATATTCGCACCGATTGTACAAAGACCCAAAATGTGTGGAAGAGAAAGAGGCAGAGAGAGAGAGAAAGAAAGAAAGAAAGAGAGAAAGAGAGGGGGACGGGCTACAAATGTAGCGAGAGAAAAAAAATTACAACGCATATATACACAAAGTATCACCTCCAAACCCTCAGCACAATGTCAAAAAATAAGCTCAGGGACTTCTCGTTGGAGACACTGTCACAATTAGAATCAAAAGAAAAAGAATTGGGGCGGCGGTCGAAATCAAACTTATTTTAAAATCTGAAGTGCTTTCCAAGAATAAAAAAAAATGTTTTTTTAAAAAAGTAGTCAATTGACGATCTTACCTGGATCGTTTCGTGGTCGGATCTCGCATCACCATACATTCCCTGATTTCGCCAAATTTGCTAAAATAGTCCCTAAGGCTATCTGTGAGAATGAATTGGAAGGACAAGAGGGGCAAAACAAAAAAGAGAGAGAGAGAGGGGGAGAAAAAAAAAGCAGGTTAGTGTGCCTGGCAGTGGGCAGCTTTTTTTTAAAAAAACATGCAGACTTAAAAAACAATCACTGAGCGTAGGGGTCTTGGGCAGGACCAAAACTGGAACTCCATGATGTTAGCTGTACAATAACCCGGCCGCAGTCAAAAAGCAACCTTGTAAAACTGCAACTAAAGAGAGCGATCGCTCACTGAATCCCACAACACCTCCTCCTTCCATTCCTACAGCACCCACCCCCCTCTCTCTTTGCAAGGTTATACTGATATATCTGTACCCAGACGCACATACAAAAGCGCTGTGAGCAGAGCAAAGAAATACTTTCTTGCCCGGGCTCTCTTACCTGGTGAGGTTTGCCAGCTGAGACCGCCGATAAACATTTTACTGGAGGAAAACACAACAGAAGTAAGCACAGATGTCAGATCGGCCATTTTGACGTGTAACTTGCAGCTTAAATAGGAAGAGAGAGAGAGAGAGAGAGAGAAAGGAGGGAGAGAGAGAGAGAGAGAGGGGGGGGGAAGGTGCTTGGGGAGGGGAGGAGAACCTGACCATTTCACTGAGTGCAGCTGAAACAAAACTAGGCGCAAAAAGAAGAAGAAAAAAAAGAGTGAGAGAGAAAAAAAAGGAAGAGAAAGGGGGTGGGGGGGAACACGGGACGGAGAAAGGGAGAAGAAAGAAAGAGAGCAGTGAAAAGGAAAAAAAAAAGAGAAAGTCAGATCAGAACATACCCTGGGTCATGCTGAGAGTCGTTTGGACTGCCAGAGGTGGCTTGGTTACCGTCTGCCTCCATATCTCTGGCAACTATAAAAATGAACCACTCTCTCTCACACTCACACACAGACACACTCACTCACACAAACTCACTCTACCCCCACCCACCCCCAACCCGATTCTTGTTTTTGAAAAACAATAAAAATAGTAAAAGAAGCCCCTGAAAGCTGAAGAGGAGCGACTGGCAGCCGGCACTGAACCTGTCACACGTGGGGATCAGCTCAGTCCGAGCGCCCGCTACCGCCGCCGCCGCCTGAGCCCCCCACGTGGGCGGGCCCCTGAGCCGGAGCCCCGCCCCCTCCTCCATACAATCTCTGTATCCAACTCTATCCCCGCCCCCTGCGTTCTGCCCGCTCCCATTGGGCGGCGGCGCACGTCCGTCAGACCGGATCTCCGCCCCTCCCCTCGCCGCCCGCTCCCATTGGCCGCGCGTCCGGCCCTCCTCCCTGCCATTGGCCGCTCGGTACCGGTCAATCATCATCCACACCCGCCTCCGCCCTCCGCCCGTCTCCATTGGTTGCTGCCGCCGCCGCCCCCCCTACCATTGGTTTATGCCTCACGTCCATCATCGCCCAACGGTACCCGCCCGCATAGCCCGTTCTCACTGGACACGCTGCAGGTCCATCATACCGCAACGCCCACCCACTGCGACGTTCCCAATTTCCATTGGCTAACATGATGATTTCCCCATATGATTCGCCAATAACGTCCGTCTGTCATGTATAACACCCGCCTCCCCACAATTCTGCCGTCCCATTGGCTGCAGCCGGTTCGCCCCTCCATTGGTTAATGCTGCCCGTCCATTATTCTTAACGCCCGCTACATCCCCCATTCCCCCGCTGTCTATTGGTCTAGTCTGTCTGTCCATCATTTCTAACACGCCCCCGCCCACTCGCCCCGTAGCCATTGGCCGGTTCGTCCTCTAGAATCCCCATCCCATCCTCTTCAGCGGCCGCCCGTGCGCATGCGTATCGCCGTTGATTGACAGCTGGGCCCTGGAGCCTCCTGCCATTCGGGCCGCGGCGCGCCCCCGTTGTCATGGAAAGCACAGCAATGCAACTAACGTCATTGCACAACAGTCCAGCCCAGAGATTTCTAAATTAAACCTTTTGCATGGAAAAAAAATTGTGGAGGTTGGGGGTGGGGGGGAATAATTGGAAACAAGTTAACACCTCAGTGCAAGAACCTTGCAGTCATATCCCCTATCTCACACGAAAGTGACTGATAGGTGCGTTGCAAAAATAAAAACAAAGTCTTTTAAGATCGAGAAACTCATCGACCAAGTGTTGTACGATCGGAAAAAAGGAAAGAAAACTCATTTGCTAATTGTTTTTGGGCATAAAATGCAGTGTAAAAAGATTAGCAGCACCATGAAACAACATCTGGATTTGCAGCCCCCACACTCTGAGAATAAATGAATTGGTGCCTGTGGGTGGTGAGTACAATTCACCTTCCCATCCCAGTCGCCTTTTTCAAAGACTTTCTTTCAGTTGCATTGGTTTTACAGCTTTCCTCCTTTCTTCCACCCAAGGCTTGTCCTCCTTTTGATCCTTTCGATTTGTTTCAGTCTATTCTCGTTTCCTTCGGGGGCTCAGGATACAACAGAAAGAGGATACCACAGAAAGATACGTGCCGTTGTGGCACTAGCCCGATACTGAGAAATCCTTTGAGCTGCACCATCCCAGCCTTTTTCGACTGTGAATCAGGTTGACTTTGTTCGGCTGAATCAACACTGTCTTTGGAAGTACTGTAGACTTTCCCTCTGATTGCGAGGGAGACAACTTATTTGCTACGCAGTAATTCAAAGAGAAATATATGTTTTTAATATTTATTTTAAAAGCCTCCTGATTTTGCTAGGGGTTGGGATAGATCGTTGCTTCAAAATCTGTTATTTTCACGCTATTTCCAATTTCAATCCGCTCGACAGTTCCCATCATTAAACTGAAGTGCAGTCAGTTCGTGCTGAATCATCTCAGCTCAAGAACAAAAATAGTTTTTCTTTTTAAAAAAAATAAAATATTTATGTTTAAATCAGCTGATAGTTATTGGTTGTTATTTGACAACGTGACAATTTCCAGGAAATGTAGTGTTTTGAAAGTGTTTTGGACAGACGTTATTATATCGATTGATCCCCCCCCCCCCACCTTATGTTCCTTTTTCAGTTTCAGCTAGACTAACTGAGTTCTACTGGCAGACCTCTTCGACTCCCACACAGCATCAAAAAAGAGTGGAAAATCTAAGGCACTTAGTTAGCAGCATGCTGTCTGTATCAGAAATCTCTCCAACTTATTCATTTGTGCAACCAATTCCTTTGAGGTGTCCTTTGAGGAACTGCTTTATGCACAGCAAACTGATGGATGACCATCTAATTAATCCCTTTTTTTAAAAAATTAGGTGTGTCTGGGAGAGGAGATTTGGCCAAGACACTGAGCTACTTGCCCCTTTTTCCACTTGGTGTCCTCAGATCTTCAATAATTTCCAGCCCTGGCATTTGTACATCACAGAAAATGGCGGTGAAACTCTGGCAGCATCTGTGGAGAGAATAGAGTTAAAGTTATAATTTCTTCAGAACTTCCACTATAGGCAAGAAGAGACTAACTTAATGAAAGACAGCACCCCCAACAATGCAGCGGCGTTGTTCAGGGAGAAGAGCCTGTGACTTATGCCAATCATTAATTGCTTCACATATCATTTTTTTGTGTGTGTGGTTTCCTGTTGTGCAAACTCTGATTCACAAATCGTTAATGACTTTAATTATTGCAGATGAAGATCAAATTTTACATCACAGATGTTTTGTCCTCTAATTGAAACTGTTTTCCATCCTCTATTTCATTGTCTCCTTTTTCCGTGCCTGCCACCCACTTTCTTCACTACCTTTTTCTGCATCTACATGCGTTACTTTCTCATATAGTGCACAGGGATTCTGCAGATTGATGAATATCACAGAGTGAAATGAAGATCCCGAACCTTCCCTTTTGGAATTTTACCTTTGGTCCTTACATTATCTTGTCAACAAAAGTCATTTGCTGTATGGTGTCTTTCAGAAATAGGCCACCGTGATTGCAGTGCTGATGTGTTCCCAATAATAATCCTTCTCCTTATTCTCCACTAAGTGCATTCCACGGTGCTGTTCCAGGAATTCCAGAGATTCTATGATCTTCTATACAGATGTAATAGAGGGAGAGAGAAACAGACCCTTCAGTCCAACTCAACCATCCTGAATAAATCTAGTTCCATTTGCCAGCGTTTGGCCCAGCATATCCCCCTAACCCCTTCCTGTTCATGTACCCATCCAGATGCCTTTTAAATGCTGTAATTGTACAATCCTCCACCACTTCCTCTGGCAGCTCATTCCATACACGCATCACACTCTGTGTGAAAGGGTTGCCCCTTAGATCCCTTTTAAATCTTTCCCCTCTCATATTAAACCTATGCCCTCCCCAGGGAAAAGACCTTGTCTATTTATCCTATCCATGTCCCTCATGATTTTATAAGCCTCTATAAGGTAATTCCTCAGCCTATGTTAGGAATATAGGAAGGCTATTCAGCCCTTGAACCCCACTCCACTATTTAAAATGATCACAGTAAGCAGACACTTCAGTGCCTTTACATAATCCTTTACACTAATGATAATCAAAATTGTATCAACCTTTATTTTTGGTACAGACTGAGCTTTCGTGGCTCTATGAAGGAGGGAATTCCATAGATTCACCACTCTCTGTGTAAAAACAAATTCTCCTTATCTCAGTCCCCTTAGCATGAAATTGTGCCTCTTGGTTCTATACTGCCCGACAAGGGGAAACATCTTACTGCATCCACCTTGTCAATCCTTTTAAGTATTTTGTAAATTTCAATGAGATCACCTCTCATTCTTCAAACTTCTAGAGAATACAGGCCCAGTTTCCCCAATCTCCTTTCAAAGGTCAGTCTTGCCATGCCAGGAACAAGTCTGGTAAACTTTCAATGCACTCTCTCTGTGGCAACAATAACTTTCCTGAGACAAGTTGACCGAAACTGCCCACAATTATCCTGACCAAGTCTAACCAAGCACCGATCTGTTGCAAAGATGAATTCCTCAAAATCGGAATGAGGGGTTGAACTAGAACAATCACTTCAATGTTCAATGCATATGAGAATATGGGAAACCATTGTTCTTTGGCCTTTACATTACGTATTAAACCATGAGGTCATGAGGTAAAGCAGCCTGCAATGTTGATGCCATTGTCTCCAACTGTCTTAGTGTTATTCAGCAGATTCTCATTTAATTTCCCTTTGAGTTCCATGGGGGAACACTTGGCCCTGACACATTTCATGACGCATAGCTGGGGTCCAGAATTCAAGATCCCGAATATTTTTGATGATATTGGTTGAGGGATAAGTCAGGATACCCAGGCAAACTCCCTGTGCTGTTCTCCGTAACATAGTATCTTTAATGACACCATAACAGAGAAGGCAAGGACTAATTGAAAACCTCATCTGCTTCTGACAGTAGAACACGCCTTCAGTTATGCAGCCTGGATTAGATGTTCATATTCCCAGAGTGGCACTGGAAGATATGACCTTGGGACTTGGAGGCAAGAGTGCTATCCACCATAGCATAGCTGGCGCCTGTGGGAGTTTGCAGGAGTTGGAACACAAGCTGATCCTTAACTGGAGAACAAAAGCAACAGTGAAACCACCATCAACTAACTGTGCAATGGTTAAAAGATGGCTTTTGCTGCACTGTATGGCACAGTACCACACTGGGCAGCGCTCTTATGCATTTAAATTTCCGACGGCATTGCATACTCCCTTTTATTTAATTGTTCTGCTTGATGCTGATAAGGCTAATAGCTACTTTCGGTTTAAACACTGTTTAAAGTAGTACCACACTGTGTGAAGTTGTAACTTGCGTGCAGCATTAAACAGGCTGGAACTATATAACAGTGAAAGAATCTTGAGAAAGTTATTTTTATATGCCATTCAATGAAAACAAAGCATCACACCCATGGTTTGACCCCTGCCAGTAATTGTATTAATATTTGGTTGAGCCTTGTGTGCGAAAATAATCATTATCATAGTAAAAAAAAATCCCCTGCTGCACCCACACCTTCTCATTTGTTGTTAATTGAATGATGCACAATAACAAAGTTATGAGTTTTTTCCTCTAAATCGTGAATACAACATACAACTGTAAAGCTTCCGAGTGTTACAGTAATTATCTGTAGTGTTTCAGTTGCAGAGTATGTTATTCTTCATTTGATCCAGCATATTGCATAATTCCAGAAGATGTGAACACAAATATCGTATCAAGTTAACTGCAGACAGACCTCAGTGTAGTGGAAGAGTACAGATACATTACCCACATTAATTCTCACCTCCTAACCCCACTCTCTAATTTCATTATTGAATGCTAAAAACAGAAACAAATTTGAACCTTGGCTTTTTCACTTTAACGTACCAGAAAGGGGCATTAATCCAAGTTTAGCCCTTTTATTAATTCAGATTGAAGCTTTTCAAGACTTGTGTGTCAAACACAGGATTTTGTATCGACTGCAATGATGGATAAACTAACACTCTAGTGTGGTGCTTAGATATGTAATGCATTGTGTAGAGGGTGTTAAGACACTTCAATATGATTAGGCACCATACCAATGCAAGTATAATTATCTTGCAAAAGCAACAACTTAAAATGAAAAGTACCAAAAAAAAGTTCTGCCTTCTCAGAATTTGATGTTCATTCTTTTCCTTGGGACCAAACAGACAATTAACATGACTCCTCTGTAGCGTTGGTTCATGGTTAAAGAGAAGGCACTTCTTGCCAAAGTGAACTGATCAGAGATGCAGGCTATGAGCTTGGGGTCAGAGCTGTAGTCATGCTGTCATTCAGCGGCAATTACAATTATCTCTTTGAATTATTTAACACCATAGTTGATTATAAATTGTATCAATTATATTCAACCAAAATAAAGCAGCAGTGTGAGACAGGAAAGGAAAGGTAGATAACAAAAAAAATTATATTTCGGGTGACAGACTAAGATGAAAAGAGAAATGTTTGTATTCATACAAGTAGGGAACCAAGAGGAACAAAGATCTTGATAAAAATAGAACTAAGAAGACAGAGGGGAAGAGAGGGACTGACAAATGGAAGAAATGTCTGTGAATTAAAGAAATACAAAGAGGCAAAGAGATACTCAGAGAGACAAAGAGAACAATAAGCTGGTAAAGGGTGAGGAACAGAGAGAATTAAAAGGGAAAATAGAGGGAATCAGATATAGAGAAGGGGAAAAAAAAGTCAACTTCCTTCTGTTAAGCTCTCAAAGCCTTATCTAAATCAACACTGCCTTTTACACAAAGCCCAGTGTCACCAGACATCAACATGATATAGCTTGTATGTTGTGGCTGATTGTGTCTAAGGTGATGGGAGCAGTGTTATCCTGAGCTAGTAAATACTGATGGCTGTGTGCCATTGTTATTTACTAGCTCGTGATAATGTTGCTTTAAATAATTGGACTAAAGCTATTGGTGTTTTTGAAAAGCCCACAGGACTGTTCTCGACAGCCAGTTAGATATTATTTTAAATAGAACTGTAAACGTGTGTAACCCTTTCCCGGTCTTAACACTCTGAAATGCTGCAGACGATCAAATGCATGATTCTCAATCCATTCGTTCAAGGAGAGTGAACTAACGCAAATGCCTTTGGCATCCTCATCGTGTAATATGAAAAGGTTAATGCAGAAACAAAAAAGATTCTGCAGTCCATCTGGTCAGTCAGAAACACAAGCAACAACAATAATACCTTATATTTATGTAGCACTTTTAATGTGGTAAAGCATCCCAAGATGCACCACAGGAGCATTAAACAACATTTTGACACTGAGCCACTTAAGGAGATGTTCGGATAAGTGAGAGGTAGGTTTTAACAAAAACTTTTTAAAAGGACAAAAGGGAGGTAGAGAGACTTAGAAAGGAATTTCTTCATGTAGGACTTTAGCAGCTAAAGGTGCAGCCCCCAATCAAAAAATCCCTACATTATGGGATTAGGCCATTCAGCCCATTGAGTCCACACTGACCCTCCAAAGAGCAGCCCACTATATCTGTAACCCTGCATTTCCCATGGCCAATCCACCTAGCCTGTACATCTTTGGACTCTGGGAGGAAACCGGAGCACCCGAAAGAAATGTGAATACAGACTAATGTCAATGAAAATACATGCCTTTAAAATCAGTCTGTTCTGATCTTCATTAATCTTTTGTTACTAAGGGTAATCCATTCTCAGTAGTAATATTGGCATAAAAATCATTTCCTGGTTACACTAAGAAGTAACTTTAAAAGGAGCTTCAATTTCAGTGATGAAGGGACACAGTTAACTGTACATGTAAATGTATAGGAGCTTTATTCCTCTAAAATGCCATTATAGAACAATGATAGCTTAGTTTTGCAAAAAGAAAACGTTAATGATACACAGAGAATATGGCTCCCCTGTGAAACACGGAGCCTGTCCCCTCCTGTAATCATAAGCATGTTATATTCGGCAGCATTTAAGTGAAGCAATCAAATTGTTCCTGCAAGTTTTACCTGAAAGTTTAAAACAAGGGCCCCGAAGATTCTCTGCTCAGAGCTCACATGATACTGCTTAACTCGTTCATCTCTCTGCTGCTCCAGTGAAGCAAAACTCAGACCTTCATTCATGTTGCAGCTGTACAGGACATAGTTAGGCCATGTTTTGGAATATTGAGTTCAATTCTGGTCTCCCTGTGAAAGGAAAGGTGTTGTAAAACTTGAAAGTGTTCAGAAAAGATTTATGAAGAAGATTTGAGCTATAGAGAGAGGCCTTTTTCCCTGGAGCGTCAGAGGCTAAGGGATGACTTTATAGAAGTTTATAAAATCATGAGGGGCATGGATAGCCAAGGTATTTTCCCCAGGGTAAGGGGATTCAAAACTAGACGGCATAGATTTAAGGTGAGAGAGGAAAGATATAAAAGAGACCTAAAAGGCAACCTTTTCATGCAGAGGGTGATGTGCATATGGAACGAGTTGCCAGAGGAAGTGGTGGAGGCTGGTGCAATTACAACATTTAAAAGGCATTTGGATAGTCATATCAATAGGAAGGGTTTAGAGGGATATGAGGCAATTGCTGGCAAATGGGACTAGATTAACTTAGGGACATCTGGTCAGCATGGACGAGTTGGATTGAAGGGTCTATTTCCGTGCTGTACGTCTCTGTGACTCTATGACTGTAAATGGGTAAGAGAGGAATTTCAGACAAACGTGTTAACTGTTCATGTGTTAACATCTCAGAAGGTGATCTGAGGAACTGCATTTTCTTTTCAAGAGCCTGTAAAAT
This sequence comes from Chiloscyllium punctatum, assembly GCF_047496795.1. NCBI lineage: Eukaryota > Metazoa > Chordata > Chondrichthyes > Orectolobiformes > Hemiscylliidae > Chiloscyllium > Chiloscyllium punctatum. The sequence continues at coordinate 84,717,978 of NC_092757.1, read as the reverse complement.
AATGGATGGTACAGACTGCAACCAAAAGGAGGGGATCAGAGAGAGGAGAAAGGTAAACAGAAACAAATATTTGGACACTGAACTTCTGAAATAAAACAAGTATAAAATGCTGCAAATATTCAACAAGTTAGGCAGCATCTGTGGAGAAATGAAAACATGAGACCTTTTATCAGAAACAAGACGGGCTGACCTGGGCTACATTCCTGGACCTGGAGGCATAAGCCTTCATGCGATTCTTTTATATGCTGTGGTATCCTGTATTCTTAGTTGGGGCAACTTCAGTTGATTCTGGAAAGTGAATTGAGAAACTGACAAAATGACTTTATCCCTTTTAAAAAAGAAAGATGTGAACCTTCAACAATTTCATATCCTTAACCAGCCACCAATCCAGTGAAAATGACCCCAGTCAAATGCTTTTCAGTTACTGCACCAGACACTGGATTGATTTTGAATTAAGATGAACAAAATAATAATAATGAACAGTTAGATTTTTATACAACTAGAATCCCAATATCGCAAAGTTGACATGACTTGTTCAGACACAGTGAGATCTGCCCACAAGAAAGAATTGAATTTATTTAGATTTTATATGGATTTGATATCTATATTTGATATCTTGATATCCTATCTGATATAATGGGTTAAATCTAGTTTGTGCCCTTTTAAAATTAACTAATTTGTTTATTATTTCTGATTCAGGCAAAAGTTGGCTGTGTTTGTAAATAATTTTGTAAATCTCTTCTTAATTTATGGTGGCGCTGGAGAGTGCTGGTGCTACTTTTCAAGTAATATTCCTTCATCAGATTGACATTATATGACAATCTACCACTTCAGTTACATTTTATTGAATGACAGTTGTTAAAGAGCAGTAGTTAGCCCTTACAATTCACTTGCTGCTAGAATTTTGATCCTTAGGGTGTGTCTACACATCAGGATATATTAAATTATGAAATTAAATGGTTAGTCAAAACAACAATCTGATTTCCCATTGTATAAATAAATAGTTGATAGAGTGAAATAGAGAAATAGTGGGATATTATATCCAAACTACCTGTACACATCTGATGCCTTTTGAGCATCACAATCTTAATAATTCCAATATTGGAGGCTGTGCCTTCAGTTGTCAAGATTCTGAGGTCTTGAATTCTTAACCTAAGCATCTCCACCTCCCGACCACCCTTTTTCCTTTTAACACTCTCCTTAAAACCTACATTTTTGACCAGTATCAGGCATTTCCCTAATGGTAGAATTAGAGTGGCAATCAGAACCAAATAGCCACTGCACTCCCATTTATTCACCCTGCCCTTTTCGCCTCCAATCTCAACCTTTTCAGAAACAATGGAGTGCGTTTTCTCATCCAGTGGAGGACCAAAGATCAACATGTGTGGCCAAACTGTATTCTCCCTTTTTACATCAATACCTGCTGCATTCTGGGGTTTAAAGATTCCAAAGATACTTTGACGAACAAAGAAAGAAGGAACCGTGGGAAGGAGAATGGATGAGGGAGTAGATGGCAGCTGGGTGAGTGAGAGGGTAGGGTGGCAGGTGAGGAAGGAGGTCGCAGGTGGAATTGAGTATTGGGGCTGGTCGGGTATTCAGAACAGGGTCCGTGTGAGACGGACAATTATCACATAGTCAGAGCGACAGGGCCTCCCAAGTCAACCTGTAGCACATCTGTCAGGATATATCACTCTTTAATTATCTGTAAATAAGGGGAGGTGGTGGCATCTGATAACGTCACTGGGCTAGTAATTCATAACCCAGGCTAATGTTCTGGTGATGTCAGTTGACATCCTACCGTGGCAGATGGTGAAATATGAAATTAATAAAATCTGGAATTGAATGCTAGACTAATAGCATGTAACCACTGTCAATTAATGTTAAACAAAACATATGGTTCTCATGTCTGTTGTATTGAGGGAGTGTTGCAATGTTGGAAGTGCCATCTTATGGATGAGACCTCTCCTTACCTGGACTGGCCTACATGTGACTCCAGACCAGTAGCAACATGGTTGACTTTTAACTACCCTCTGGGATGGACAATAGGTACTGGCCTAGATAGTGACCACCCTACAGTGAATGAATAACAAGAACAATGAAACCAATATCTCCTTAAGTGGCTCTGCATCATATTTGCTTTTCTAATTCCACCATGAAGTGCCTTGAGACATTTCAGACGTTAAAGGTGCTTTATAAATAAATACAAACTGTTGTTGAGGGCAAGCAGGCTAACCTGTGATCCCTATCAAGGAAATTGCTAAGTCAATGGTCACTGTCCAGATCCACAGCAGATAGTGAGGTATTGAAGATAAGTTATACTGCAGAATGGCCCACTATGCTAAACCTTTGCCTTCAAGAAATCTGGACAGAAAAATTGATAAATATAACGAATTGATTGGATCCTGAAGAACTGCTGAGACTGTGGAATTTCTAACCCAAATCTCCAAAACTGGATGAGAAAAATGACAGTATTGTTCAAGTAAGACAACGTGAGAAATTCTCCCCAGACATTATACATAGGGACTCAAGTCTTCGGAAGAAGTGGGTGTGAGATAATTGCTGTATGCCAGCTCACTGTGCTGTTCACGTTGAAGATTGCTGCCTGAAGCCTCTTTTCATCCAGGAGACTAACGGGCCTTCTTGATCTAGACTGATGGAGACAAGTCACTTTATGGTCTAATTAGAAGAGTTTCTCGTCATTAACAATATATTAGATTATTTACAGTGTGGAAACAGGCCCTTCGACCCAACAAGTCCACAGCGCCCCGCCGAAGCGTAACCCACCCATACCCCTACATCTACATCTACATCTACATCTACCCCTTACCTAACACTACGAACAATTTAGGATGGTCAATTCACCTGACCTGCACATCTTTGGACTGTAGGAGGAAACCGGAGCACCCGGAGGAAACCCACGCAGACACGGGGAGAATGTGCAAACTCCACACAGTCAGTCGCCTGAGGCGGGAATTGAACCCGGGTCTCTGGCGCTGTGAGGCAGCAGTGCTAACCACTGTGCCACCGTGCCGCCCACAGAATATATATTTATTGCATGTTAGCAGCTGGCTACTGGTTACAATAGTACGATAAGCCTCATTATAGAGACTTTAAGGAGGATGAGAAGTTAGGTTTCACTTCTTCGAGATCCTAAGATAATGTGGGATCATGCCAGTGTGTTGTCCTAACATACAGCATTCCTGTAATTTTATTATCAGCTGTGTGACCCTCCAAGACCCATGTGCTCCAGCAAGTTTTAGAATCGTCGTGCAAAAGCAATGGCCATGTGAGGAACCTGCTGCATTACGGGGTTTAAAGATTCCAAAGACACTTTGACGAACAAAGAAAGAAGGAACCGTGGGAAGGAGAATGGATGAGGGAGTAGGATGGCAGCTGGGTGAGTGAGAGGGTCGGGTGGCTGGTGAGGAAGGAGGTCGCAGATCAAATTGAGTATTGGGACTGGTCGGGTATTCAGGACAGGGTCAGTATGACATGGACAATTATCAGGAAAGCAATGGCCATATGAGGAACATTGGAGCGACTGCACATGTGTGAAGCTTCGAGGGATAGTTGTTGCTGGTCATTCTTTGTGTTAACCCTTTCAGATACATACACAACAAATTGATTCTAAATGTGCAGATCAGATATAACTCAGTTTAAATGTAATATTTTCTGTGCTTTTATCGTTTCATTGTAAATTCCTACATCCACATTTGCAAGCAGCAATTACTGCTCTCACCTCCCTTTATAACCCCAACTTCCTTTCCAGCCCCTCCCCCCTCCCTTCCACTCCTTCCTGCCACCAACCTGATTCATTCGTCCCATTGACCAACCAGGTCATACCCTCTATTGTCTTCACCTATCCCCACTTCACCACCCTGCCTCCGCCTCCCCATTTATCTGCAGCAACCCCCACACCAACCCGCCCGCCCCCGTCCTGAAGAAAGGTTACACCCAAAACGTTGACTTCTCCACCTCCTGATGCTGCCTGGCTTGCTGTGTTCTTCCAACCTCTTGTCCGTCTACTCTGACAGGAAGCAGCAGTGCCTCCATTGGCAGGAGGTAGCAATTACAACAGATCCCCACCACCTTTGAGATAGAGAGCTGTACAGCACGGAAACAGACCCTTCAGTCCAACCCGTCCATGCCAACCAGTATCCTAAATTAATCTAGACCTATTTGCCAGCATTTGGCTCGTTTCCTTCTAAATCCTTCCCATTCATGAATCCATCTAGAGGACTTTTAAGTGTTGTAATTGTACCAGCCTCTACCACTTCCTTTTCAAAGGCAACTAGAGATGGGCAGTAAGTCTTGGCCCACCCAGCGATGCCCACACATCTCAAGGTGGCTCAGTGGTTAGCACTACTGCCTCACAGCACCAGGGACCCGGATTCAATTCCAGCCTCGGGCAGCTGTCTGTGTGAAGTTTTCACATTCTCTCTGCGTCTGCGTGGGTTTCCTCCGGGTGCTCCGGTTTCCTCCCACAATCCAAAGATGTGCAGGTCAGGTGAATTGACCATGCTAAATTGCCCGTAGTGTTCGGTGCGTTAGTCAGGTGTAAATGTAGGGGAATGAGTCTGGGTGGGTTGCTCTTCGGAGGGTCGGTGTGGACTTGTTGGGCTGAAGGGCCTGTTTCCACACTGTAGGGAATCTAAGAATCTAAAAACTTCACACAAGCAGTTTCAGCTGTAAGTGGGAGTTTAGACATTTGTTATGGAAGTTCTCACAGACATGAGATATGCCACTCAGTACAGGTTTAATCAGGAGGAGGAATGCAGATGGTGGCCAGAAGTTATAAAAGGTCAAAGGTTATTTAAGTGAGCGGGCTAAAATGTCAGATGAAGTTGAATGTGAGGTCATCCACTTTGAACCTAAGAAAGACAAACCAGTCTGTTTTCTACATGTTGGGAAACTACAATTGTTGAAGAGCAAAAAGATTTTGGAGCTCAAGTACGGTACACAAATCATTTAAAGTTAGTAGCATGACACAAAGAGAAATTAAAGAGGCAAGTGGAATGTTGGCCTCTAATTCAAAAGTGTTGGAATACAAAGGGAAGTTATGCCTCATTTGTGTAGAGACTTAATCAGATTCCATTGGGATGATGGTATACAGATTTGAGCACAATATGTCTGGAAGATTGTATTGGCTTGGCTCTGGGCATAGTTAAAGGTCAACAGAATTGGAAGATTAAACTATGGGGACAGATTGAACATACCTGGCTTGTATTTACTCGGTTTTAGGAGATTGGAGGGATCATGATTGTTCAAGACGTTGAAAGGATTCAGCAGAATAGACACAGACAAACTATATTGAGAGGATGTAATTTTAATAATAGAGCTAGCCATTTAACAGGGAAATCAAAAAGGACCACTTCACACAAGAGAGAAGTGGGAATATGTAAATCTCCTGAATTAGCTCTGCTCATCCAGTAGGTGAGTGATGTTCGGACTATAAAAGATTTGAAAACTGCGATTGATTGATTTTTGACAGGGAGCAATGTCAAAGGGAATGGAACAAGGCCAGGTAAGAGGAAGGTACAGATCAGCTATGGTCTAACTGAATAATGGGACAGGCACAAAGGGCTGAATGGTCTCCTCCTGTGACTTATGATTCTATTTTGTTTTCAACCAAAAAACAGAGCTCCAGCATAAATAGCCATCAGTTTTTGTATATACACCATTGATTGCAGTAACCCTTTACATTGATAACAGCCCTTTCCTTCTCAGCTGGATAACTGAAGTATGTTTACTGAGGCTATCAGCAGAATGAATGGGCCAGTTGAGTTAGCAATCTTTTATCAGATCTCTGGCAAAGAGTGTTTTGTCACATTGACTCAGATAGTTCCCCTGCCCACATTCGAAAGGCCAGATATGGTAAGTTCTTTTAAAATCACCTTTTGACTTGACCCAATGTATAACCTGATGTTAGGATTCTTGTTTGAAATTCAGTACTGGTTACGGTGCCAGGGTCTCAGCTATTTATGATTTATATGAATGGCTTCGAAGAAGGAACAGAGAATAATGTCCAAGTTTGCTGATTGTACAAGGCTGGGTATGAATGCAAACTGAGAGGCACATAGAGGCCTCAAGGGAAATAGATAGGTTAAGTCAGCAGGAAATGAGCTGACAGGACCATAAGGGAGGGAAGTGTAAAATTATTCATTTTATTTGGAAGAATAGAACAACAAAGAGACTTGGGTATATTGAGTTAGTATGCTGGTCCAAAGATGTGCAGGTTAGGTGGATTGGCCATGCTAAATTGCCCACAGTGTGCAGGGATATGCAGGCTGAGTGGATTAGCCATGGGAAATGCATAGTTACAGGGCAAGTGTGAAGGGGGGAGGTGGATCTGGGTGGAATACTCTTCGGAGGGTCAGTGTGGACTTGATGGGCCGAATGGCCTGCTTCTACACTATGGGGATTCTATAATTCTATGATTATGTGATACAGCAAGTAATTAGGAAGGCAAATGGTATCCTGATTTTTTTTCAAAATTTCATTCATGAATGTGGACATCACTAGTTAGGCCAGCATTGATAGCCCATCCCTAGCTGCCTCTTGAACTGTTGCAGTCCATGTGCCTTTAATAAAGGAGTTCCAAGATTTTGACCCAGCAGCACCGAAGGAAAATTGATATATTTCCAAGTCAAGATGGTATGGGGGCTCAGATGGGAACTTGCAGGGGTGGTGTTCACACGTATCTGTTGCATTATCCTTCTAAATGGGCTGCTGGTTTGGCAGGTGGTGAAATTCTGCAGTCTGTCTTGTAGATAGTACACACTTGCTGCTACTGAGCACCCGGGGTAGAGGGAGTGGATGCTTGAGGATGTGGTGCCAATCAAGCGGGCTGCTTTGTCCTGGATGGTGTCAGGCTTCTTGAGTGTTGTTGGGGCTGCACCCATCCAGGCAAGTGGAGGCGACGCAGTGGATAAGATAAGAAAAGAAAGTTTTGCTTTAACTGTATCAAACATTTGTGAAATCCTTTTGGAATAATGCAAACAGTCTCCTTATCTAAGTAGTGATATATTTGGCTTAGAGTTGGTGAAGTAAAGATTTAGTTGACTCCTGTGATGAGAAAGTTTTCCTAAGCTGACAGATTGGGCGGGTTGAGTAGTTTGCACCTCCATCATTATAGTTTAGAAGAATAAGCGATGATCTCAATGAAACTTACAGAATTCTTAAAGGGCTTGACAGGGTAGACACTGGGAGGTTATTTCTCACGGCATGACAATCTGGAACTCAGAGGCATAATCTCCGGCTAATTTAAGTTTGAGATGAAGAGAAACTTCCTCATGCAAATCATTGGCGTTTTCTATCCCGGGGAATGCTCAGATATTGAGAACACTCATGAATGAGATCAGTAGATGTTTGAACTCCAGGGAAACATTTGGGGAGCAAACAAGGCATCCAAGTCAACTATTGCATTAAAGGCTTGAGCAGGATGTGTGGCTATTCTTGCTCCTATATCTTACGCGATAATATAATGCTTCATTATAAAGGTGAAATATTACTAAGGCGATAACAAAAGCAAAATACTGCAGATGCTGGAGATCTGAAACAAGCACTGAGAATGCTGGAGAAACTCAGCAGGTGCAGCAGCATCTGTGGAGAGAGAAACAGAGTTAACATTTTAATTTTGGTATGATTCTTTTGCAGATCTCTTCTGGAAGGTTCACTGAACCCCGAAACGTGAGCTCCACTTTCTCTCCACAGACCTGCTGACTTTTCCTAGCAATTTCTGCTTTCAAATTTCCAACGTCTACAGTTCTTTGATATTTGGCTTCTGAGTTTGCAAGCCCCTCTGCAGGGCTGAGCTCCTACCTTTGGCTGATGCCTCACTGCAGGCCTGAGGCCTGAGAGCTAATGTTTCAAGGTAAAAACAATGACTGCAGATGCTGAAAATCAAATACTGGATTAGTGGTGCTGGAAGAGCACAGCAGTTCAGGCAGCATCCAACGAGCAGCGAAATCAACGTTTCGGGCAAAAGCCCTTCATCAGGAATCTGGGCTTTTGCCCGAAACGTTGATTTCGCTGCTCGTTGGATGCTGCCTGAACTGCTGTGCTCTTCCAGCACCACTAATCCAGTAGCTAATGTTTCAAGTCAGTCTGACTCATCTTCAGAACAAAAGAAACAAGTTTTTATTCGTAAGGCTAAACTGATGCAGCATTGGAACTTGGAAGGATGGTTTATGTGATGCAGCCTTGATCTATTGTGTGACTGAAGTAGGGTAGTGGATTTTCCAAGATTTTACCCCACCTAAAGTTTTGAATTTTACAATGAAACAGGTTCTGGGTAAGGCATTCTTATCTTAACTTAGTATCAACTCTTCTTGGATTAGCATTGACATTATCTTGAGAAGCAATGCAACTGCTCAAGGTATCACACTCAGAGTCAAACTTGTCCTTTCCATTTGATGTCCAGTCACCACTGACACTGCAATGTCCTCCCCCCACACCATCCCATTCATTCGAGCTAGTGATCAAGAGCACAGGCCCTTGGTAATTAAAGTACTTCAAAGTTAAGTTTCTGATTTCCAAATGACTTGATGTCAGTTTTAAATATTGTTTTGTAATTTTTCACCAACACAAAAGGCCAGTTCCTTTGACGCAAGTCTGCAGATTGAAAAGGGGTAGGACATGGGGTTGGAGACATAGGCTTAAGTTGTGAAGTTTGCTTAGAGTCACATGCAGCATGGAAACAGACCCTTCGGTCCAACTCATTCACGCCAACCAAACATTCCAATTCCCCATTTCCCAGCATTTGGCCCATATCCCTCGAAACCCTTCCTATTCATGTACCCAATCAGATGCCTTTTAAATGTTATCATTGTACCAGTCTCCACCACTTCCTCTGGCAGCACATTCCATACACGTACCACCTTCTGCGTGATAAAATTATCCCTCAGGTCTTTTTAAAATCTTTCCCCTCCCACCTTAAACATACACCCTCTAGTTTTGGAATCCCCTACCCTCAGAAAAAGACCTTGGCTATTCACCATACCCATGGCCCTTATGATTTTATAAACCTCTATAAGGTTAGCCCTCAACCTCCGACACTCCAACCTGTTCAGTATCTCCCTACAGCTCAAATCCTCCAGCCCTGGCAACATCCTTGTAAATCTTTCTGTACCTTCTCACGTTTAATAACTTCTTTTCTATAGAAGGGCGACCAGAATTGTATGCAGTGTTCTAAACGTGGCCTCACTAATGTCTTGTACAGCCCCAACCTGACATCCCAACTCCTATATTCTATATTCTGTCCAATGAAGGGCTTATGCCCGAAATGTCGATTCTCCTGTTCCTTTGATGCTGCCTGACCTGCTGCGCTTTTCCAGCAACACATTTTTAAGCTCTGATCTCCAGCATCTGCAGTCCTCACTTTCTCCTCGCCTTCTTCACCACCCTGTCTATTTGTTTCCTCAGTTCATCAAAAGATATATAAGTTACGACTAGCTCTTCCAAACACATTTACACAGAAATAATGGAATATCCCAGCCCAGAGAGAGGCCATTCAGCCCAGGTTGCTGGTGCAAATCTTTGAAAGAGCTATGCAATTGGTTGGATAAAACCAAAATCCTGTGAATGCATGGAAAATCTGAAACAAACACGGAGAATGCTGGAGAAACTCAACATTGTGGAGCCAGTGTTTGAGTCCAATACAACTCCTCTTCATAACCCAGCAGCAGCTCAGATGGAATGGTGCAGAACGTCAATAATTGGTTTATCGAAAAGCCATCAGAGTGACAGATACCAAGTTGTAATGATAAAACAAATAAAGCAAGTGATCATAATTCAGAACATTTTTATAGACAATCATTCCAATAAAATAAAGCAAATTATAAACTAATAGAAGTATTGCACAGTTGCAAACTTCTAAATACACAAAGAATACAATATGTTGCAATATGCAGGTCTCCTTAATTGCCAGAATAAAAATGAAAGGCTTGCTGCTACCTGCACTTTGTTTTAAAGTTCAGACAACTTACATTATCAAGTTGAGTTCATTAAATTCTCAATTATTTAAGTACTATTGATGAGGTTTCGAAAGTAGGGGATTGTGCTGTCTCAGGGAGACAGTGGTGTAGTGGCAATGTCATTGGACTAGCCACTCAGCTCATGGACAATCCAGGATGGGCGATAAACACTGGCCTTGCTCACATCCCATGAATTTTCTCTTTCGGTCCATTGCCCATGTACTTCCCAGTGAGACAACTCCCAAAGTGAGTGTAACCGCAGTACTGCCCAGTTTAGAGCTTTCTGAGTGGCGCAGCTTAAGATCTAAAGTAAGAGGTTTTGACCACACTTGCATCATACATAAATCGTGATTTGTATTTGTGGTCAAATTGTAATTTGCATCCCCCATTCTAACCCCCTCATCCTAAAATTCTATGCAGAAAGGCTGGGTTCTACACCTGGGAAAGAATCGTACCCCAGTCATAGAGCAGATCTTTGTAGGCCGTGGGAATTCAAAAATCCGCCCCACTACGTCCTATCCTTTATCGGTGTTATTTCTAATAAGAAACCTAGGTTGGGCTGCATACAGACACAAGGGAGGCACCAGGGTTGGATAAAGCAGTGGAGACACTTAAGAGAAATTGTGGCTGTGATTTTCCTGTCTCTGGAGGTGGCGAAACAGGGTGATTAGAGTGAGGAAGAGAAACCCACCTCCTGTCACTACCCACCGACTTGCCACCTCAGGAACCATGTGTTGAGTGTGAAGGTCCACTGTGGACTTTCTGAGGTCACTGGAAGTTATTGCCCATCCGTGGTTGGTTCACGGCCATGTGAGCACCAGATCACACCTCCCTGATCATCTGTCTCCCCAAATATGAAAATATGGCAACCATCTGGCCAAATGGTGAGGGTGTAGGAGGCCTTCAAATATCCTGAGCTGGAGGCAATTAAAGGTACAGATAGGGCACAAGCATCTGAAAGCCAACTCCTTTTCCTGCCCCCGCACTCGTCATTACTTCTAATCCCCCTTTCCCTGCAAATCCCACCCCATGACAAGAAGAGAAAATGACTTGCCTTTTCATCACTAGATCTCCTCTGAGGAGCAGACCTCAATCAGTGGACTCTAGGAGCCAGATGGTATTGGCCTCTGATTGCCCAGCAACCCCAGGTCACCAGCGTCAGGGCGTCTGATAGGATGAAACAGTTGCCTTTGTGCATCTGTCAGCTTTTAATGGGCCAGTTGGTGGGTGATCAGGTAGACAATCTCATCGGTGGGTGTGGTGTGTTAGGTGCCAGCTAATACACTCATCCATATTCTCCAAAGAAAAATGGCAAATTTCACCCTGAATCTTTTTTTGTTACCTTGAACAGGAAGGTTCTCATTTACTACTCGTTAGTTATCAAGCCGAAGGATGCTTAATGGACATCTTCACAGGTTTTGTCACTGCCCAGTGAGAGATTTGTGGGATGCAGGGGTTGTTGTCTGGGCCAGCATTTCTTGCCTACCCCTGGTTGCCCTTGAGAAGGTGGCAGTGATCTGCCTTCTAGAAACACTGTAGACCATGTAGCATATGGGCAGAGGGAGCACAGGTTAGGAATCTGGGTCAGAGTTTCTACCAGATCCCTGGCATCTGTCTCCTAGTTACCACTCTGAAGGAGAGCACAGGGAAAAATCTGTATCTTCTCAGGACCCTAAAAAAATGAATGAGTTTGACAAATGTACAGTCAGTGGAATGTCAAAATTTGTGAATGACAACAGTTTGGAAAGACATGATGGTTTGAATTTAAGAACATTGGAAATAGGAGCAGGAGCCTCAAGTCTGCTCCACTGTTCAATAAGATTACAACCTCTACCTCAGCTTTACTTCCCCTTGATTTCATTTGTGTCCGAAGATAGATCAGTCATAGTCCTGGAGATGCTCCGTGACTGAGCATCCACAGCCTTCTGAGACAGAGAACCCAAAAGATCCATAGACCTCTGAGTAACTCCATTTCTCTTCAACACTGTCTGTAATGGCCAACCTCCTAACCTGTAGAATAACCCCAACTGCCAGCCAGAGGAAGCAACTGCTCAGCATCTCCCCTGTCAAACCTTCTACACATGACATATTTTTCAATGAGACGCAGAGGAATTTTGGTTAAACTGGAAGGGTAAATTGAGTTTGATACCGAGAAAAGCATGGTTTTGTATATTAGCATAAAAGTAATCAAATCAGTCATAGTATAAAAATAAGTGCAAACTCAGATGTGAGTGACATTACATTATTCTCTTGTTTGAGAATGTGGCGCTGGAAAAACACAGCAGGTCAGGCAGCATCCGAGGAGCAAGAGAATTGACATTTCGGGCGTAAGCCCTTCATCAGTAACTTCATCGGGTTTATGCTTGAAATGTCAATTCTCTTGCTCCTCGGATGCTGCCTGACCGGCTGTGCTTTTCCAGCACCACTCTCGTGACTCTGATCTCCAGCATCTGCAGACATCACTTTCTCCTAATCATTCTCTTGTTGCCAAGGTGTCAGAGGTATTAGAGGTACATCATGCCACAGAGGTCTAACCAGCAAGGTTAACATTCAGTGAGGCCACATAGGTATACTTTATACAGAGAACGTTATTGTATTCACAAAATATATCGAGAAAGGTTCAAAGTAACCAACAAGGATGACAGCTAGTGTGAAATCAATGAGTTGAGAAGAAAGGCTTAGGGAGGTAAATCTATTCTCATTGGGAATAACGAAAACTAAGTGGTGTTTTGATCTGAGTTACTTCAGAATCATGAAATGTTTCAGTGGGATGGAAGTGGAACTCTTTGTGTTGTATCAGAGAGGGGTCCAAGAGACATGCTCATAAGCTCAAACAGCCTCGAGCTAAAAGTAACTTAAAGGGAAATGACTTTCCACTTGATTGTTTCTTCTTTTCTGGAATTGCTGCTCCCTGGTACAGAGAGCCCGGTGCCAGCTGATGTGGCTACAGACTTGATGCTGTCACAGAAGAATGGGAATGATGGAGTACAGAGATAATGGCATGGAAATGACAAGAAATAATGTATATTGTAACATCAGATGAGAAGGTTACTTTCAGGGCAAGGTATCTCCTTCTGTTACGGGTATTGGTTGTGACTCTATTGTTCTCACTCTTGCTCCACAAGGCAGATTGCACTGGGTGTAAGTCCCACTCCAAAAACTTCGAGCACCAAAGGTTCAGGCAGATACCCGAGAGCAGGGCTGAGGGAGTGCTGCACTGTCAAAGGGTCAGTACTGAGGGAGTGCTGCACTGTCAAAGGGTCAGTACTGAGGGAATGCTGCACTGTCAAAGGGTCAGTACTGAGGGAGTGCTGCACTGTCAGAGGGTCAGTACTGAGGGAGTGCTGCACTGTCAGCAGGTCAGTACTGAGGGAGTGTTGCACTGTCAGAGGGTTAGTACTGAGGGGGTGCCTCACTGTCAGAGAGTCAGTACTGAGGGAGCATTGCACTGCCGGATGGTCAGTATGAGGGAGTGCTGCACTGTTGGAGGGTCAGTATGAGGGAGTGCCGCACTGTTGGAGGGTCAGTACTGAGGGAGTGCCGCACTGTTGGAGGGTCAGTACTGAGGGAGTGCCGCACTGTTGGAGGGTCAGTACTGAGAAAGCACCGCACTGTCGGGGAGTCAGTACTGAGGGAGCGCTGCACTATCAGAGGGTCAATACTGAGGGAGCGCTGTACTGCCGAAGGATCGGTACTGAGGGTGTGTCGCAAAGTCGGACAGTCAGTATTGAGGGAGTGCCGCAATGTCAGAAATGATGAGATATTAAACTGGTGTACCACCTGCTCTGTCAGCTAAATATAAAATTAATATCCTCCCGCAATGAAAACAGGAGTGCTATCCTGGCCAGTACCTCAGTCCTCATCACTAAAACAAATTATCTGAGTCATGATCACATTGGGAGTTTAGTGTGTGCAAATTGGCTGCCACATTTCAAACATCTTCACAGAGACACTTTGAAGACATTGTCATGAGCTGTAAAGCACTTTGGGATGTCCTGAGGTTGTGAGTACTGTTACAGTAATGTAATTCTTTTCTTTAGTGGCTAACGCCAGTAGCCTCAAAGCATGAGGCAGTGGGTCCAAAATAAGAACCAACCCATGAGCTGGTAGTAGAATCAGAAAACGACCATTGGCAGACACAATTAAATGATGAGGGCTTATGGACATATATAAACAAGCTGATGAGGTCTACTGTTTCGGCAGTGAGGGAACTGGAGTGACATTTAAAGTCTTAGAGTCATAGAGACGTACAGCATGGAAACAGACCCTTCTGTCCAACCCGTCCATGCAGACCAGATTTCCCAACCCAATCTAGTCCCACCTGCCAGCACCCGGCCCATATCCCACCAAACCATACCTATTCATATACCTCAAATGCCTCTTAAATGTTACAATTTGTGGGCGGCACGGTGGCACAGTGGTTAGCACTGCTGCCTCACAGCGCCTGAGACCCGGGTTCAATTCTCGCCTCAGGCGACTGACTGTGTGGAGTTTGCACGTTCTCCCCGTGTCTGCGTGGGTTTCCTCCGGGTGCTCCGGTTTCCTCCCACAGTCCAAAGATGTGTAGGCCAGGTGAATTGGCCATACTAAATTGCCCATAGTGTTAGGTAAGGGGTAAATGTAAATGTAGATGTAGGGGTATGGGTGGGTTACGCTTCGGCGGGGCGGTGTGGACTTGTTGGGCCGAAGGGCCTGTTTCCACACTGTAAGTAATCTAAATCTAAATCTAACAAGTAATCTAAATCTAAATCTAAATTGTACCAGCCTCCACCACTTCCTCTGGCAGCTCATTCCATACATGTACCACCTTCTGCATGAAAACGTTGCCCCTTAGGTCTCTTTTATATCTTTCCCCTCTCACCCTAAACCTATGCCCTCTAGTTCTGGACTCACCAACCCCAGGGAAAAGACTTTGCCTATTTATCCTATCCATGCCCCTCATCATTTTGTAAACCTCTATAAGGTCACTCCTCAGCCTCCGACGCTCCAGGGAAAACAGCCTCAGCCTGTTCAGCCTCTCCCTATAGCACAAATCCTCCAACCCTGGCAACATCCTTGTAAATCTTTTCTGAACCCTTTCAAGTTTCACAACATCTTTCCGATAGGAAGGAAACCAGAACTGCATGCAATATTCCAAAGTGCCCTAACCAATGTCCTGTACAGCCGCAACATGACCTCCCAACTCCTGTACTCAATACTCTGACCAATAAAGGAAAGCATACCAAACACCTTCTTCACTATCCTATCTACCTGTGACTCCACTTTCAAGGAGCTATGAACCTGCATTCCAAGGTCTCTTTGTTCAGCAACACTCCCCAGGACCTTACCATTAAGTGTATAAGTCCTGCTAAGATTTGCTTTCCCAAAATGGAGCACCTCGCATTTATCTGAATTAAACTCCATCTGCCACTTCTCAGCCCATTGGCCCATCTGATCAAGATCCTGTTATAATCTGAGGTAAATCTCTTTGCTGTCCACAACACTTCCAATTTTGGTGTCATCTGTAAACTTACTAACTGTACCTCTTATGCTCGCATCCAAATCATTTATGTAAATGACAAAAAGTAGAGGATCCAGCACCAATCCTTGTGGCACTCCACTGGTCACAGGCCTCCAGTCTGAAAAACAACCCTCCACCACCACCCTCTGTCTTCTACCTTTGAGCCAGTGCTGTATCCAAATGGCTAGTTCTCCCTGTATTCCATGAGATCTGACCTTGCTAATCAGTGTCCCATGGGGAACCTTATCGAACGCCTTACTGAAGTCCATATAGATCACATCTACTTGTCTGCCATCATCAATCCTCTTTGTTACTTCTTTAAAAAAACTCAATCAAGTTTGTGAGACATGATTTCCCACACACAAAGCCATGTTGACTCTCCCTAATCAGTCCTTGCTTTTCCAAATACATGTACATCCTGTCCCTCAGGATTCCTCCAACAACTTGCCCACCAGCAAGGTCAGGCTCACTGGTCTGTAGTTCCCTAACATATCCTTACTGCCCTTCTTAATCAGTTTGCCAATCTCCAGTCTTCCAGCACCTCACCTGTGACTATCGATGATACAAATTTCTCAGCAAGAGGCCCAGCAATCACTTCTCTAGCTTCCCACAGAGTTCTCGGGGTCACCTGATCAGGTCCTGGGGATTTATCCACCTTTACCCGTTTCAAGACATCCAGCACTTCCTCCTCTGTAATATGGACATTTGCAAGATGTCACCATCTATTTCCCGACAGTCTATATCTTCCATATCCTTTTACACAGTAAATACTGATGCAAAATACTCATTTAGTGTCTCCCCCATTTTCTGCTCCACACAGAGGCCACCTTGCTGATCTTTGAGGGGCCCTATTTTCTCCCTAGTTACCCTTTTGTCCTTAATGTATTTGTAAAAACCTTTTGGATTCTCCTTAATTCTATTTGCCAAAGCTATCTCATGTCCCCGTTTTGCCCTCCTGATTTCTCTCTTAAGTATACTCCTACTGCCTTTATACTCTTCTAAGGATTCACTCGATCTGTCCTGTCTATACCTGACATATGCTTTCTTCTTTTTCTTAACCAAACCCTCAATTTCTTTAGTCATCCAGCATTCCCTATACCTACCAGCCTTTCCTTTCACCCTAACAGGAATATACTTTCTCTGGATTCTTGTTATCTCATTTCTGAAGGCTTCCCATTTTCTAGCCATCCCTTTACCTGCGAACATCTGCCTCCAATCAACTTTCGAAAGTTCTTGCCTAATACCATCAAAATTGGCCATTCTCCAATTTAGAACTTCAACTTTTAGGTCTGGTCTATCCTTTTTCATCACTATTTTAAAACTAATAGAACTATGGTCGCTGGCCCTCAAGTGCTCCCCCACTGACCCCTCAGTCACCTGCCCTGCCTTATTTCCCAAGAGTAGGTCAAGTTTTGCACCTTTTCTAGTAAGTACATCCACATACTGAATCAGAAAATTGTCTTGTATGCACTTAACAAATTCCTCCCCATCTAAACCTTTAATACTATGGAAGTCCCAGTCGATGTTTGGAAAATTAAAATCTCCTACATAACCACCGTTATTCTTTCAGATAGCTGAGATCTCATTACAAATTTGTTTCTCAATTTCCCTCTGACTATTAGGGGGTCTATAATACAATCCCAATAAGGTGATCATCCCTTTCTTATTTCTCAGTTCCACCCAAATAACTTCCCTGGATGTATTTCCAGGAATATCCTCCCTCAGTACAGCTGTAATGCTATCCCTTATCAACTATGCCACCTCCTCTTCCTCTCTTGCCTTCCTTTCCATCCTTCCTGTAGCATTTGTTTCCAGGAATATTAAACTGCCAGTCTTGCCCATCCCTGAGCTATGTTTCTGTAATTGCTATGATATCCCAGTCCCATGTTCCTAACCATGCCCTGAGTTCATCTGCCTTCCCTGTTAGACCCCTTGCATTGAAGTAAATGCAGTTTAATTTATTAGCCCTACCTTGTCCCTGCCTGCCCTGACAGTTTGACTCGCTTCTGTTCTCAACTGTACCCGTCTCAGATAGATATGTTAAGACACAGGATCACTATTTGTACAGGTATCAATATGAAGAGTAAGCACAGTTTTATAGAGTCAAATACATTTGCAATCAATGTCATACCCTATAGTTGGTTACATAGATTCACACATTGTGGCCACTTGGGCCAATCCGTTTGGATTGATTCAGATTTTTTTCCAGTTACTCCCATTTTTCTGCCCTTCCTCACCTGAGAAGATTTCCCACATTTGGAGTCATGAGATAGATGAAGCACGTGTCTGCTTTCCTGGAACAGGTTGTCAGATTGAAGCCAGGGGCAATAGTTCAAAGGAGACCATTCTGCATTGAGTATGACCGGCCATAAATCTCTCACACTCTGACTGTTTGCCATTGGCATGTTGGAAGGATTTATAGGTTGATGAGCCATCCTCTATAGCCACATTGCAAACACACACCTTCCATAAGCATCAAGCCCTGGAGTCAAACTGAAACCTGGAGCTTCGGGATCACAGGAAAGGACACTACCTACCACACCACAAGACCACAGCACTGCAAATAATTTTAATTTTCACATGTTGATCCAATTCCCTTTTTGAAGCTTACTATTGAGTCTGCATCCAACGCTCTTTCACGCAATGCACTCTAAGCTGTAACAATATTTGCCTGGCGTTGAGAACTCTGCAAGACAGAGATACAGAATGAGTCTGAATGGCTCTGTATATGGACCACAATAACAGGGTGAGTTGGATGTGCTGAATGCCTTTTTCTCGTTCCTATCTGATTTAAATTATGTAAATCAATGCTGCTGTGATTTCACTCCTACAGAACAAGGGAATCATGTGCTTCACAGGCAATTATAATAAGCGAATTATTTTGCAGTTCTGAAGCAAAATTATACGAGAATTAAGAGCCTGATATATGTTATAATTGCAATAATTGTCATAGATGAATTGAAAAAACACTACTAGCCTAAAAAGGTACTTAACTACAGAAAAAAAGGTTTCTTCATAAGGAATCAATGATAGTAATAAACTGTATGCTGGAGTATTGAGAAGCTACGTATAAAGCTATAAATTTATGATTAAAGCATTGCTCTTGAATGGTTCAATGTTATAAGTAGGGTATTGTCACTATCCCATGGGGTTTAGGGAAAGCATGCTGTATTGTAAGGCATTGTGGCTGAAGGATTTCAAATGATCAGTGCTGGATTCAGAAAGTTCATAATTTGGGGAGTGAGATTGCCTCATTGTTTCTTAGGCTAGGCAGCAAGTAAACAAACTGCCACCACTCATATTCATCATACAGTAACCTCTCCAAGAGAAGTGGCCAGCCATCATTGTTGAGGATAAAGCAACACTGACCTCTTGTGTACCCCCCCATTCTATTCACCGTTGCATCAGTTATCTAGGATTTACACTCCCAGCCCAAACGTTACCTCCTTAAAGTGATCCAAACGCCCTAATCCTGCAATCTTTATTATCAAACTGGTGTAAATTTTTGTCTCAGTACGCTCCCGTGAAGCACCTTAGGCCTATTTGTTATGTTGTATCAATCAAAGTTGTTACTGGATTCAGCTTGAAAATGTGTTGCTGGAAAAGCACAGCAGGTCAGGCAGCATCCAAGGAACAGGAGAATCGACGTTTCGGGCATGAGCCCTTCTTCAGGAGCCCTCCTCCTGAAGAGGGGCTCATGCCCGAAACGTCGATTCTCCTGCTCCTTGGATGCTGCCTGACCTGCTGTGCTTTTCCAGCAACACATTTTCAGCTCTGATCTCCAGCATCTGCAGTCCTCACTTTCTCCACTGGATTCAGCTTCCCTCTTTGGCTAAACAGTCTGTTGTAGACTCACACTAGGCGTGAAGAACTGGAGAGGAATACCGGAGGAATAGATCAGAGAACCGAATCCCAGTGTGAGTTCACAACATTGGGAGTAGAAAGGAGAAGGTGTGAGAGTGACCGTAAACTTTGAAGTGACTAACCACGGAGAGGAATATAACAAAGCAGCACATCCTTTCCTGAGAGGATTTCAATCTCGCACTTTTTTGTAATTTTCATCCTATAGTTAGACAGGTGATTCATGCAGCGTGGATCAGTGGGAATTGAGTACGCGTATGAACAGACCCTGTTACAAGTAATTGGAGTCTTGTCTTTGGGTGAGATCCAGGAGAGAACTTTACCACCTGCACCTCTGTGTAAAACTAGAAGAAGGAGACAAATATTAATTAAATCATCCTCTGCACATAGTCATTCATTAGAGGCAATGTATTGCATGCTTTGTACTGTCTTATGTTGACTTGAATTAAAGATTAGTAATAAATGCACTTTTATTAAAATAACCTTTTACTGTTATTTCCTTTCCTTCTTCTTTCAAACTAAAACATGTAGTCTTTTACTGAGTGACAAAGGCTGGGTATTATTTGGTGGGAATTTACTAACAGCACTATTTTGGAGAAAAGGCATGTAGATGCTAATACGGACCTGACCAGACCCCCTCAAATATTTTAAGAAGGTAGCCTAGACCCTAATGTTTTCTTATTTTAAATGCAGATGTAAAACGTCTGACCAGATGCAATGTGACTGTTCAAACTACTCAATGTTAAACAAACTACAATTTATTCAAACACTGTAGTTAAAATACAACCAAAGAAAGGAACTTGGAATAACTTAAGCTCTATTGGAAAACTTAACAGAATAATAGATACAGTAACTGTTGCTAATTAATAACATTCCATTGGGCAGCACGGTGGCTTAGTGGTTAGCACTGCTACCTCACAGCACCAGGGACCTGGGTTCAATCCCCACCTCGGGCAACTGTCTGTGTGGAGTTTGCACGTTCTCCCCATGTCTGCGTGGGTTTCCTCCGGATGCTCCGGTTTCCTCCCACAGTCCAAAGATGTGCAGGTTAGGTGAATTGGCCATGCTAAATTGCCCGTAGTGTTACGTGTGTTAGTCAGGGTGGGTTGTTCTTCGGAGGGTCGGTGTGGACTTGTTGGGCCGAAGAGCCTATTGCCACACTGTAGGGAATCTAATCTAAACACACCCCTTGGCAAAAAAAAATTCAGACACAGATTCTCACATGCAGTTCTCCATTCCAGGAGGGAAAGAAACATCAAGATAAAACTCAGCGAGAGTAGCAGCCAGGAGAGTCACTGAAGCTTCCAACTTTGTGGAGACCCCAACAGCTTCTGATGCTACTGAGAAACAAAAACCAAGAAATCCCAATCTGTGACAGCTGGCCACACCCATTCAGACTGTGATAAAACCCAAGGCCTCCAAAGCAGCATAACAAGTAGTATTAACTAGCCAGCTCAGCACCTGTAGTTCAATCTCTCTCTTAAAAGAAACCAGGACAAAATAGCCTCTTAAAGCTGCAGCATTTTCAGAATGCAAACTTAAGCACAGGCTTTTCCTAAATGAACTTGAAGAAAAGCTCATGGATTTTCCCAGGTATTTTGACTACTATGTGGACCTTCTGGCATGGATCTTTTCAATCTGAACTGAGCACATTCAGGTCACCCTTTGGGTCATGGAAGCTCAACTTGGTAAACATGTCAGTGATTATCCTACCAGGTGGCTTCTCTAGTCATTTAGCTTAAGCAACAACTTTTCTTGAAATGCTGTTTGACACACCGGTTAAAAAAGACGTTTCCGAACCTTATGAAAAATACAAATCTCTTCTCAGAACCTCACCACTACCCCAGAACCCAAGTTCCCAAATAATAAAACTAATAATGTTATAAATCTTCAACACAGAATTTAAGTCAATTAAAGTGACTGATATAGTGGATAAAGAGAAATAACTTCCTCAGGTAGGGAGAGTCATGAACAATGGTCATCAGTTTTAACTTAGAGCCAGGAGTGAAAACAAGTAGAAACAGAAAGTGCTGGAGAAACTCAGCAGATCTGGCAACATCTGTGGACAGAGAAACAGAGTTAATGTTTCAAGTATGGTCTGGCGTTTTTTTCAGAACTGCTCTTCCCATTTCTGAGTCAGTGGTCAAGTCCCACTCCAGAACTTCAGGGTTAAAGGTCAATGCTGTCACAGGAGCACAGTACTGAGGGAGTGCTGCTCTGTTGGAGGTGCCAGCATCTGAATGAGACATCAATGAGATGAGGTCACTTCTGCCCTCTCAGGCCGATGTAGAACATCTCATGGCAATGTTTCAATAGGCAGAAGGGGAGTTACCTTCGACGGCCTGATTAATATATATCCCTCAGCCGATGTCACTGATTTATCACAATCCTGTTTGTGGAACATCATCTTTGTGAAAAGTGGCTGCTGTGTTTCCTTGAAATACAACAATAAGGTCAGTGGCTTGATTTTGGGAAGTTGTGAAAGACATTGGAGACTCCTGGGGTCTTGCCAGGGAGGAAGCTGAGAGGTTGGTTAGAGCCTAGGATCAGAAGACAAAAATCTCAGAATAAGGAGTCGCCTATTTAAGACAGAGGTTATGAGGAATGTCTTCCTTCAGAGAGTGGTGAATCTGTGGGATGTTTTACCACAGAGGACTGTCAAGGCCAGGTGTATTGAAAACTGAGACCGAAAGATGTTTAACCAGTAAGGAAATCGAGGGTTTGGGGGAAAAGGCAAAAAAGGCGGAGTTGAGGATTGTCAGAACAGTCCTGATCTCATTGAATAGTGGAGCAAACTCAACAGGCTAATTGGCCTACTTCTGCACTGACGTCTTGTTTCTAGTCCCTCAAGGGATCTCTGCAGCAGCTGCCCCAAGTTTTAGAGTGTCTGTCCTTCAGTAGGTCGTCCTGGATCCTGGATGTGCCAGGCTGCTACACTCATTCAGAACAACCCCATGCACTGCAACACCAGCAGATTCCACAGACTAATGAGAGTCTTTCTCTGAGTTGATGGTCCTCCAGGTGCAGTTGATGTGTGTGTCTCTGGAACAGCTACAGCACAGGGTCCTGTGTCACGGAGTGGCTCAGATGAACCTCAATAAAAAATGACTGCATGTCTCTCTCTCTCTCTTTCTCACTCTTCAGCGCTTCCTTACAAAGACACATTCCACAACGAGGTGGAAAACAGACACCTCAATGCAATGTAAGGTGGGGGTGAGACAAGGTGCACATGAAAAGGACCTTTTTCACCACCAGCCAAGCAATGTCTCAGTGCCTTTTGATAAGTTTTGGCGTTGAGGCATTTTGCTGAATGACTTTGATGGTCTGTGCTCTGGAAGCGATCTGACATCTCCTTTTCCCACAGGTCCTTGAGGATGTTACATGCTGACAGGTGGTCAAAGATGGGAATCAGTTAGACTGGATAAGGGCAGTAGCCTTCTTCCCTGAAGGATATTTGTGAACTTGTTGGGTTTCATAGAGGCATAGAGTTATAGAGCAGTACAGCATGGAAACAGACCCTTCAGTCCAACTCGTCCATGCTGACCAAATATCCCAACCCAATCTACTCCCACCTGCCAGCACATGGCCCATATCCCTCTAAACCCTTCCTATTCATATACCCATCCAGATGCCTTTTAAACGTTGTAATTGTACCAGCCTCCACCACTTCCTCTGGCGGCTCATTCCATACACACACCACCCTCTGTGTGAGAAAGTTGCCCCTTAGACCTCTTTCATTTCTTCCCCCTCTCACCTTAAACCTATACCTAGTTTTGGACACCCCTACCCTGGGGAAAAGCCCCTGTCTATTTACCCTACACATGCCCCTCATGATTTTATAAACCTCTATAAGGTCACCCCCTCAGCCTCCAACCCTCCAGGGAAAATAGCCCCAGCCTATTCAGCCTGTCCCAAAGCCCCCAACCATATGGTATCACGTTGACTTCACCAGTTTCCTCATCTCCCACCTGCCCACTTCATCCCAGACCCAACCCTCCACCTCGGCACCACCCTCTTGAACTGTCCTACCCTATCCATTTTCCTTCCCACCTATCCACTCCAGCCTCCCTTCCGATCTAATACCATCACTTCCCACCTGCATCTACCTATTGCTTTCCCAGCTACCTCAACCCCACCCGTACCCCACATTCCTATTTATCTTTCAGCCCCTGCCCCCCAACATTCTTGATGAAGGGAAACAACAACTCTCCTGCTCCTTAGATGCTGCCTGAGCTGCTGTGCCTTTCCAACACCACATTTTTCGACTCCTCAAACCTTCCAAATCCATCAACATCTTTGTAATTTTTTTCCTGACCTTTTCAAGTTTCACAACATCCTTCCTATAGGATGGGTACCAGAATTGCACACAATACTTCAAAAGTGGCCTAACCAATGTCCTGTACGCCACAACATGACCTCCCAACTCCTGTACTCAATGCACTGACCAATAAAGGCAAGCATACCAAACACCTTCTTCATTATCCTATCTACCTGTGACTCCACTTTTAAAGAATAATGAACCTACACTCCAAGGTCTCTTTGTTCAGCAACACTCCCCAGGACCTTACCATTATATTAGTTTTTATGATAATCCAGCAGCCTTATGGCGACTTTTACAAAGGCCAGGTTTTTACAGTCCCTTTTTTGTTTTTCAAAACTGAATTCAAATTCTCAAACTTTTCAGACTGGACTACTGGTTCCATTAACATAGCAACTGCTTTGTCATAAGCCACTTGTCGTAGGAGTAGGGGGATTCACAACTGATGTTATTCTCAGTTGTTCTTGGAAATCGTCCCTGACCTTAAAGTCTAGAAAACAAAACGGGGGCAACCGAAAAACAAAGCAGTTTCCCTGAAAACAGACACTGTGACGGATGGAGAGGTTTGTTGATACTCCATACTTTGACGTTCTCTATATTGTCCAGTCTGAAACCCAAAGGGCTACAAGTTGAAAAAGGAGCTGAGAGATGGTTTTCTCATTGCCTCTGCTCATTCTCAACTGCTAGCCGTCTACATTGGAAGTGCACTGCGGGCACAGTTCAGCAACTTTCTAAGCCACAATAAGACAGCGTGTTGGGTGGTTTGTTCACTGATAATGAACAACATTACGTTTGTTAAAAAGATAACTTGTTACACTGCTGGCAAAAAAAATTTATAATTAGCTGGTTAAAGAAAGACTATACCGCCATTGGTGAAGTCATTCCTTTCATGAAATTATCCAGTTTCCTCACCATGTAATTACGTTAAATGTAATATTACCATGACTCACACAGCCCCAGCGACAAGCCTTCTCTGTCTATATTCCCTACCTGGTCATCAGTTCAGATCTGCAAAGCCTTCTGTGCTTTGGGGAGCATCATTTTTTATTTAAGGCTTTGTCAATATTTTCAGAAGGGATGACATATTGCAAGCAATGAGAATAAAAAAGGCTTTTATAAAGCACCTTTCACCACCTCAGGATATCCCAAAGCATTTCACAACCTATGAAATATGTTTGCCATGTAGCCACTGTTACATGGAAGAAAATGTGGCACAGGAAGATTCCACAGATTACTACATAACCCAGTTGGTGATGTCGGTTGAATGATAAGTATCAGTCAGGACCTCAATAACATCTTTCAGTTATAAAGCCTGTGTACTGGAGCAAAATGTTCTAAGGTAGTTTGCAAAGGTGCTAATAAACAAAATTGACATCGAATCACATTATGACCCACTACTTGGCTTTGAAGGGTGTGAAAAAGAGGAGAAAGAGATAAGAGGTGGAAGAGTTTAGGAAGGGAATTTCCGAACTTTCAGCCCAGACAGCCGAAGACATCAATAGCAGACTGAGTAAAATCAAGGATGCTCAAGGGACCAGAATTGAAGAGTGTGAAAGAGTTATATGGATGGAGGTGGTTACAGAGAAATGGTGAAATCAAAGGAGAGTTTGGAGGCAAGGAAGGCAACTTCATCAGGTCTAACCTCTGCTTTTCCTTGAATAATACCTGGGGATTTTTTACATCGACCCTGGGAGAGCAGGCAGGGGGTCTCACTTACCATCTCAACCCTGCCAAAAGACATCCGAATGTTGAAACCTGGGCAGTCAGTGCAGATGATGTGTCTCTGGAATGTTCAAGTTGTTACAGCAGAACACTTACATGGGGCATTACTTCCTGATACTGGAGCTGTAACCTGACACAACATTGCACCAAACTCTGTTGAATCCACTGATTTCTGCCCTGGCTGATTGAGCTATCGCAGTTCTTAGGGTTAGAGAATTTCAAAGATTCACTACCCTGTGAGCGAAGGAATTCCTCCTCACCTCAGCTTTCAATGGCCAGCCCCTTATTCAGAGATAATGACCCATAGTTCCAGACTGACCAGCCAGAGGAAAGATCTATATATGCATTTGATGCCCTGTACATTTTAAGGAGGTCAACCCCCATTCTTCAGTGAGTATACAGGCCCAGTTTCCTCAATCTCTCATGTTGAGAATATCCAGATACCCTAGGGAGTCTATTATCTTCTTGCTCCATTTGGGTGCTTTACAAACAAAGATTGGGATGGCTAATGGCTGGAGGTGATATATAATGGATCTACAGAGTCTTTCAGAAGCTCAATACTTCCACTGTTTAGCTCTCAGAGATAGCAAAAAAAAGGGCAAATGTTTTGGGAGCAATGAGATACATTGACACTCTCCAACACCAGTGAACCAGATCATCTGGTTTGAGCAATAATCTCATTAGTTGACTGTTGTATCTGTAGAATGTTGTCATAGAGTAATGGATGAGGAAATGCAAAAAGGATATTTGTCTGTGTACAATTTTGACCCACTTGGGAAGGAATCTAATTCTGGATTGTGTTGGTGTCTCAAGGAATTAAAAATCAATCCCGTGGACTCTTCCTGCTAACAACATGCAGGAGAAAAATCATGGGGATTTTAAAAATAAGAGGCAAATTTTTCTTCAGTTTCTGGGATCAGTTCCCTTCATTAGTTATAGAAAGAGGGAAATATGCTGAATGTTTTATTTTATGTTTATAATTGTTTTAATTCTGTTCTTTCATAGGATATAGGTGACACGGGCAATGCCAGCATTTGTTCCCATTCCTAATTGCCCATTTTATTAAGAAGCATCTTTGTTAAGGGGCCAACATATCAATGGAAGGACAAAGTTTTTTCACGGGGCCAGCTCTATAACAATGGATGCCTACCATTTTTGGCAAGAAACTACACTTTGGAAAGCATTGGAGTAATTGTTAATAGTCAGTCCATGATCGATACATTTTGGTCAAGATGTGCAAATTCAAGATTGTCATGGCAAATGGGACCACAAACCTTTGAGCTATTCCTGAAGGACTTGGTCAGGTGGTGGACAGAGGCCTTATGTATAATTTCTAATCCGTACTGAATTAATGTATCCCATTTAATAAAAATCACCTCAGTCTTACCAGATGGTAGAGCTGCTCTTTCATTAGAGAAAGATGGCTGGTGGTGGCTTAACCTGAGGATTACCACGCCTCGGGCGAGGGGAGAGGTTGAGAAGAAGAGTCCTTCATGGTAACCTCAGCCAGTGTGAGAATTGAACCCATACAGTTGGTGTCTCTCTGTATTTCAAAGCAGCCATTTAAGCTAACAGACTCCCAACCCCCACTGAACACCACCCAGAGGCAGCACAAGCATTCTGCCTCAGGTCTCTGACCATCGGTAGGTTCACTCCATAGCATTATGACATCTTCTGGGTCAGGTCCTGAACTGATGCCACCCAAAGCCGGAAGGAGGATTAAATCCTATGCTGTTGGCACCAATCTTTGCCAAGCTGACTATTCAGCCAACCTGGTGCCCAAAGCAATCTGAGATGCTCTGATAGCATCTACCTCTATATATACGTATATGGTGGCCTGACACTATTGATCATGATGACATAGTCTGCCCCACATCTTTCTTATTACACGGCTGACCAGAACTCTCTTCCACTCTTACCTTCTGCCATTGGCGTGGTTTGGAAGGATTTGTAGGTTGATGATCAACTTGTTTGGCCACATCATAAACCCACCTTCCTTGGTCATCAGGTCCCAAAATGGAACTTCAACCCAGAGCTTTTGCATCAGAGGCAGGGTCACTACCCACTGCCTCTTGCAGAAATATAAATCAATCGCATTAAACACATGGTGGGTGCTGGGGAAGTGGAATGGCCGAGCCAATACTGACCACCTCCTGAGTAAGAGGGAGAATGTCAAGCATGGTTTAGGGCTCCTGATTACAATCCACAAACCCTTGCCCTTTGCCCCGTGTGTGTGAACAAGGCCAGAACTTGCTGATATTCCAATCCTCTCCTGGGCAGCCTCCAGTCTTGTAGCCTTCAAGAGCTTGAGAACTTCCAAAACTCTTCTGCTGGTACCTGAACCTGTACCAAGTCCCATTGAAACATAAGATCCTGTTTAGATGTCAACAGGATGGTTCCTCTTATGGGCAAATCTAGAGCAAGGGGTCACTATTTAAAAATAAGGAGTCATCCATTTAAGACAGGGATAACAATTTGTTTTGTCTTTGGAACGCTTGTCCTCAAGAGACAGTGGAAGCAGTCTTTGCACAAATTTAAGACAGCACTGAGTAGATTCTTGATTAATCAGGGGTGAAATGTTATTGGGGTAGAATGGAATATGGACTTGAGGTGACCTACATTCATCAACCATGATCACATTAAATGGTCGAGCAGCTTTGATGGGCTGAATGGCCTTCTCCTGTCCCTTGTTTGGTTGTTGACCCTCACTCCTGTGGTCATTGGCCTTCAGCTGCGATTCTAGGATTCTCTCCATAAACCCACACTGTCTTTCTTTCCTCTTTTATGTCCCACAGCTTTGACCAAGCTGCTGATCACCAGTCCCAATAACTTGTTGTAAACATGTCTCTGTGTCACATTTTATTTCTTGATGCAGTTGGGAAAGTCTAAGGCAGGAAGAAAGCATGCAGTAAATGTCAGACCCCTTAAAAGTATTAACGTACAGAGGGATCTAGGTGTACAGGCCCGCAATTCCCTGAAAGTGGCAACACAAGTGGATAAGATGGTCAAGAAGGCATATGACATGCTGCCTTCATCAATCGGGGCACAGAGTATAGAGATTAACAATTCATGTTGCAGATGCATATTTAGGCTACATTTGGAATATTGTCTACATTTCTACTCACCACACTACCAGAAGGATGTGGAGGCTTTGGAAAGGGTACAGAAAAGGTCCACCAAGACGTTGCCTGGTTTGGGCAATATTAGCTGTGAGGAGGGATTGGACAAACATGGATTGTTTTCACTTAAATATGGGAAACTGAGGAGCGACATGATAAAAGTTGACTAAATTATGACAGGCATGGATAGATAGATAATTGGAGGGGTTTTTTTTCCCCAGGGAAGAAACATCAATTACTAGGTTTAAGGTAAAAGGGGGAAAGTTTAAAGGAGATAGGAGAGGCAAGTTTCTTTACACAGAGGGTGGTAAGTGCCTGTTGTGCACTGCCAGAGGAGGCGGTAGAAGCAGATACAGTAACAACATTTAAGAGCCATTTTTTCATATGAATAGGCAGGGAATAGAGGGATATGTGTAGAGGCAAGAGTTTTTTTAGTTTGGAAAGGCATCCTATGTTGGCATGAGCTTGGTGGGCTGAAAGGCCTGTTCCTATGCTGTCCTTAGTTCCTCTGAGGTGCCTTTGGACATTTTACTATGTCAAAGGTGCTACATAAATTCAAGGTGAAGTTGTTGTAGCCTAATCCAAAGGCTTGTTGAAATCATTCCACACAGGGAGCACTGAGTGTGGGTCCATTGACAGCTGTGGAGCTAGATCCCAGCAACAAGCCAGTGGCTACAGGAGAAGAAGCACTTGGAATGAAAAGGAAACTGGCAACACACACACACACACACACACAGAGGGTTGCATCTTGCTGAGGCTGTGTGTGTGTGAGTGAGTGAGTGAGTGAGTGAGAGAGAGAGAGAGAGAGAGAGAACCACCACAAAGCAGATAAATTGGCAGCCATTGATGTTAGATGGTGTTCTCCAGCATCGGCCAGATTCTGGAGTTAAGAGCACAATGGTGAACACCATCCAAACCAGTTCAAAAAGGGAACAAATTCACTCATAAGCTGTAAAACAGCACATTACTTTCTGCTTGGACGTCCTGATTTGGGCGTATGTGGGACTCAACAAAAAAAAAGCAAAAGCACGTACTTGCATTCAAATACAGGGAGGTCAATTTGTAGAAAGGCTTGACAGAGGGAAACAAAGTGATATGCAACAAATTGACTGTGCCATACATTCCGTGTACACACATATCGATGATAAAGCTTTTACATTTTGTGGTGTGAAAAGATGGAGAATATTAATTGCACAGCCTAATATATGTGGAAGTGTGAATTATACATCAGATATTCGGGAGATTATCTTCGTCATATTCAGATGTTAAAGTTGCATGAGGTTGCTTGGTACAATATAGTTAGAACCTCACCCCCAGATCCACGTTTAGACTGAGACCACAGTGATGGGTTTGACTGTTGTGCTGATTCTGACAGCTGGAGCAGGCTGAAGTTTGGGCACTCACAGCTCAGTCCCTGGTGGATGAAAGTCCATGGCACAAATTGCTCGTAATTTGACACTAATTAGCATTAAATTGACAATATCTCTCAGAGAGGCTGCAAAAGCTGATGTGGCTAATGCAACTGTTAGAATGGGACAGGAATGGGTTATTTGAGACTGAAGCGTAGCCTATTCTTTCACTGGGGGGGAGGGGGGTGATAGATGGAGCAAAATATAACAGTGCCCTTGGGAATCGCTTGTAAAATATTAATGCAAGAGCATCAACTTGCATTTGTATAGCGCCTTTGATGCAGTAAAATGCCCCAAAGTGCTCCACAGGAGTGGGATCAATTGCTTTTCTCCCAGTTTCTCAGTGCTCTGAGTAAACTTGTTGTCCTTGTGGCAGCTGTCTCTGCTGTTCTATTTCAAAAAAATAGTCAAAGGGGAGTTTGGAATTACTAGCAGGTGTAACATGCTTCAATTTGCATAGAGTTAACAACATAAAAACAGGTCCTTCAGTTTAACTAGTATGTGGAGGTCTTTCTTCAATGTATGAACCTATTTGTTCTCTCTAAGCCTATCAATCCTTTCTATTCCTTTTTCTCTTATGTGTTTGTCTGGCTTCCCTCCCAATCTGCCTGTGTTCTTCATATTAACTACACCTTGTGTTAGCAAGTTCCCCATTCTGACCATTCTCCAAGTGCAGATATTTGTTCTGAATCATTATGATTAGTGACTATCCGATATTTACAGTCCCATAGATTTGCTCCGTAAGTGGAAATAATTTTCTCTACGTTGACTTGGTCAAATCCTTCTACAATCTTAAACTATATATTCAACACGATACAGTCAGTTCAATGTTTAAATGGGTAAATGCCATCCACTTTCTGAAACAAACCATTATATACACATCACA